>NW_006443292.1:3067212-3068127 GCF_000325575.1 Pteropus alecto | reverse complement strand
TTTTTTTTTTGGTCAGACTGGGGTAGACATATGTAGCGTCCGAGAAGCAGGGCGTTACTATCATATTTCCTTCTAACTCCAGATAACACCAAATAAACCCTTAATCACGCAAGAAATCACTCAACTTTTACTGCTTGCCCTGCTTCTTGGCCCACCGCTGGCCCATTTCATTTCCCATGGTCTGGCCTCTTGGCCTTTTTCTTTATAAGCCATATCACCTGGCCATCAAGCGACTTCCTACTCCTGGATCCTATGTGGTTTCTGGTTTCAGCCAGGTTACCCAGAGTTTACGGACTGATCGTGCTGCCTCTGGCCCATTTCTGCCCCTGGAATTGCTGTTTCCGCCCCTCCCCCCACCTCCAGGCATTAAATCTTTCTCGAGCACTGGGCTTATTCTCCCACAAGCTACTAGGAAGCCTTAATTGCTTCGAAACTCCCCCCCCCACCCCTCCAATCAGAGAGTGAAACATTTCTTCCCACCCTAAGTAATAGACTCAAAATGATGCCTTACTTGGCAACTGTCCATGTGATTTTTTTTTTTTTTAATCCACGGGCAGATTGTTTCTAAGTCGGGAGTACCTACCTACCAGCTCAGAGTGAACCTCACATTCTTTGTGGAACAAAATCAATGTATGACATCTAACCCGCAAATTAGCATCAAAGCTTTCAAACTTTCTGACTGTCTCAGCTTTGACATGTCCCGAATGACCTTCGTGTTTATTCTTCCTTTCCCTTCCCTTCATCTAATCCTTCGCACCCCCCCCCTTTTCGTGATGTGTCCCATTTCTTCTCATGGCCCCAAGATTCTGCCCTCACAAGACTCTAAACCGGACAGGCTTATTCTTCCTTCTCCACTATGGTGGGGACAGAATATATAGTAGTGGCCACTCCCCCAGAGTTAGACAGATGTGGCTT
>NW_006443292.1:3066814-3067138 GCF_000325575.1 Pteropus alecto | reverse complement strand
TGAAAACTGTAGGTAACAGTGGCCATTTCTAGGGTTATCGCAAGGATTAGTGAGAGTATGTAAAATACCTTGCATGGCACTGGAAGAACAGGAAATGTTCACTATATGGCAGCTATTGGTCATCCTATTATTAAGTATTAGAATTATTACTGACCATCGAAATCTTATCATCTTTCTGTAGGAGTGAGGGTTGAACTAGAAAAGTAGAAGTACTAGGATACACACACACACATATATACATGCACCTGTGTGCACGTGTGTGTGCACACACACACACACGCGCGCACACACACACACACACATCTTCTACAAAACACCTGGTGT
>NW_006443292.1:3060387-3066802 GCF_000325575.1 Pteropus alecto | reverse complement strand
ACACACACACACACACACACACACATCTTCTACAAAACGCCTGGTGCTTCCTTTGCACCCTCCAGATCTGCCCAAATCTCCTTGTGGTCGAACCGAAAGCAGAAGCATACAAGAGTGGGCGTTCTGGGGCACAGATCCTCCAAGCCTCATGGATCCCCTGCAAAGCCACCAGGCCTCCCTTCAAAATCTATCGTCTGCATGGCCTCCTGTTCTAGTTTCCATGAGAGCCGTGGTCTTGTATTAATTTTCTTCCCGTTTCCATCAATCATCCTTCTAGAAACATGGCAGCAGCATCGGCATTTTCCCCTTGGCCTGTTTTCATGACTGTAGCATCTTCGGTGCCCGACCTGGCCAGTCACCTTTCCTGGCCGGGGGGGACTCGGTGTTTGAGAACCGGGGTTTGACCGATGTCTGTTTCACGGTCGGTCCAGGTCGGGACTGTGATGTGGTGGGCCGTGGGATGTTGCTCACTCTCATCCGCTGATGACGTTCTCCCTTCCATTGTGATGCTTTGTTTTCATCACTCAGGGCCTCAGAGCTTCCCCGTGTGGTGTGTCCCCTGGACTCCTTCTCAGTGATCTGTCGCTACATAAAATCCCTCCCCAGACTTAGCAGCTTAAAATAGCAATGACTGTATTACTTCCCCTGGCTCCGTGAGCTCAGTGGGTCAGGTCTTCTGCTGACCTTGTCTATGGCCCGTCATACGGTGGTAGTCACACGGCGACCAGGGCTCAAGTCGTGGGGCCCTGACCAGGATGCTGGGCCTCTGTCCCTCCCTGTGGAGTCTCAGGGCCTCCTCCCCACATGGCCTCCTGCATAGCACAGGGCCCCTGGAATTCTTTACATAGACCCTTTACGTAGACCCTTGGAATTCCTGTGCTGGTTTCCTCGGGCAGCTATAATAGATGACCACAAACTAGGTGGCTGAAAATGATGGAAATTTATGGTCTCACATTTCTGGAGGGCAGAAGTTGGAAACAAGGTGTAGGCAGGACCGTGCTCCCTCCAGGTGCCCTATGGGACAATTCTAGAGAAGCCTCTTTTAGTATCTGGTGGCTTCAGATGTTCGTTAGCTGGTGGCAGCATCGTGCCCATCTCGGTCTCACGTGCCGTGTGTCCTTCTCCTCTGTGTCTCGAATCTCCCTCAGCCTCTCCCTTATAAGGACACTGTCGTGGGACTTAGGACCCAGCTGCGTGATCTCAGGTAATCTCATCTCAAGATCCTTAACTAAATTACGTTTACAAACCCTTTTTCCAAATAAAGTTACATTCCGAGGTTCTGGAGTTAGGACGTGGCCATACCTTTTCTGGAAGGCATCATTCACCCACCACGACTCCCAGCAACAGCCCTCAGAGAGGAAGTGGGAGCCGCCAGGCTTTATTAGGACTTCGTCCCATTCTTCCGGTCATCACCCATCATGGTTCCAGTGCTGATTCGGGGGACGTCACATGAGCATCACCCTCAAGAAGCATGGCTCATCGGGACAAAGTTGGTCACGGCTGCCTCATCTCCTGACCTAACTTCTTCCAGAGCTACCTTTTTCTGGAAGCTTTCTCCCTGACACCCCCGCACGTGCACCTCACCTCACCAGTTAGATTCTCAGAGTGAACTGACAGTTACCTGGCCCCTCAGGAGAAAAGACAAATAAAAGGTGACAGTGGTTTAGCGTGTTCATTTCCCTCCACCAGGAGTCTCTTTTTTAATCAACCTCATCAAGCTTTAATTCACATGCACAGCCTGGTAGGCGAAGTATTTTCGATGGAGTGAGGGCAGGGGTGGCTGCTGGTACTTTCCAAGTCTCTACACAAAGGCCATTTTTCTGCTTTGGCATGTGTGACATCAGCACAGAGCCAATTACTGCCTTGGTGATGCAGCTTTGAAGGGAGCGGGCTTTGCGGGCAGAGACACCTATACCTGCACCAAAGTTATGACGTCTCTGAGACCTTGGAAGATAAATGGTGTCTCTGTAAAATGCAGGGACTAAGACTGAACTCCCACGGTGGCCATGAGGATTACGTTGATGATGATGATGATGACGATGATGATGATGACGATGACGATGATGATGATGATGATGACGTGATATTGTGAAATCAAGGTGACCTGCCCAGCGGGTATACCAAAGTATTCAAGTCAACTTGATTCAAAAGGGACAAAAGCAAAATCTTTGCCTTTTGCTGGATATCTAATAATTAGTTACATTATTAAGACTCAACTCTTAATTGCTTTTAGTTAATACACATTTTTTTCCTTTTCTTCTATTTATGAATAAGTGTTCGATATACAGCATCTGTTGCGTCGTGAATGCCATAGAAGAACTTGTGATAATCTTAGGTCTCTGAACTGGGATTTAAGGAAAAGGGCTGCTCAATGATCTTCTGATGACTTGCATATGAGTTGACATTAAGTGGGAAGGAAATGCAGGATTCGATAGAATCCAGACTTGCCTTGGTCTCCTTGATCCCCGCTGTGATCAAGGGGGGATGTGATGTGACTGGGCTTTCTCAGAGTCCCTATCTGGAACTGGTCACCCAGGACGGGCACCTGAACAGGAAGTCACACTCTGATGATAGAGGGGTTTGGTGTCACATCTGATTTCACTTCCTGTCTGTGCGATGTTCCTTGGATGTTTCTCATGCTACTTGCTGGCAAACAGTGTCTCTGGTCTCTCTAAAGTACCCCTACTGCGTGTGGCACTTTGTTAGTTCACAGCAGGAGCTGGAGAAGGACTCCACAGTCCACGGAGCTGACGGAGTGTCCCCGTGTCACTTGTAGAGGTAGAATTGTCTGACCCGCTTGTTGGAATGCTCGGCCAGATGGCAGCTTCCAGGTCTTGCGCTTGGGTTGCATTTGTCACGAAGGCGGCTCCTTGTGCACGAAGCTCTTGGTCACCGTGGGTTGTTACCTTTGGTTAAATACCAGGGCTTTTGCTTCCCCTGCCCCAAGTTCTTTCCATTCACACCTGTCTCCTGATCGGTCATCTACGCAGGTATGGACTCCGGAGGTAGAAAGCCTGGTTTTACGTTTAGCTTAATCTCTATTCCTTCTTCTCAGGTCTTCATCAAATTATTTCACTTCTCTGAGCCTCGAGTGTTTTTGTCCATTAAAGGGAAAGCATGACACCTCACTCGGTCCCGGTGTGTGTGAAGAGGTTGTGATTCGGTGAGGGAGGATTTGTGGAAGCTCTTGCAGCTTTTAACTGCTTCCCAGATGTGAGCGATTGTTTGAAAATCCCTGGCCGGGCATGAGGGATGGAACACGTGGATGGGTGGGAATGTTCCCAGAAGGTGCAGAAAGGAAGTGAGCAGGGAGATTTGGCGGTCGGCGCAGACTGGGCCAGGTGTCCTAGGTGCAACAGAAGGGACCTTGAGCGTTATCCAGACTCATTCCCATCTTATAGATGAGGACACTGAGGCCATAGGGGTAAAAAGCTGGGTCTAACTCCCAGACTTCCTTTCCTACCTTTATTATTTACACAGAACTTATCACCACCTGCGTATATTTCTTCTACAGACTCGTTTTCTGTCTATCTGGTGTCCTTCCGCCCTGCTCTAATGCTGTCTAGACTGTCAGTCCCTTGGGAGCCGGGACTGGCTGATCAGTTCTTCCCCATGTGCCTAGGGTTGTGGGTGATGCTGGCACATTACTGGGCCCGATGGAGATGGCCGTTATGTCCAATGCCACCCTTGGCTCCTAGTCCACAGGTCTCGCTGGGTCCGCCCCCTCCTCCCATTTCAGGGGTGGCGTGTGCACCCTGGATATTTCTGCAGAGTCGTCCTCTCTTTCTGTCAGGCCTTGAGAATCTCTGCAAAAGAAATTCTGCGCAGAGAGCTAGCTGTCATTCCCCTTCCCCCCCGGGAATGTCATAGAAAAAGAAGGTCACTAATAGGTCAAGAGGCCACCCATGTGGAAAGCGTGAGAGACGTGAACTCCTGGAGGTCAGGGAGTGGGCTGGCGTGTTTGCGATGGCCTCTCAATGACCAGGTGAGTGACTGGCCCATGGGGGGCCCTTGGTAACGTCTGACGAACGAGCGAGTGATCGAGTAAATGGCTCCTTTCGAATATTGATAAACTCATAGCCCCATCGCAAGATGATTGTTGAAATGTCACTTTGATGGCCCCTCGGGGTAAGAGCGGGGATTCGGGCGGCGCGCCCTCCTCGGTCCCTGGAATTCAGAATGTCGGGTCGGGTCGTCCCCGTGCAGGTGGGGGCGGGGGGAGGAACAAGTGCAACTGTGATGGGAAGGAGCCAGCTGTCGTGGAAGCCATAAATATGCCATGGACCCCTGCTGTGACGCTGGCAGATGCCCTCCCTCGCCAAGTCCAGATTTTAAATTAGATTCACCTGAGCCCAGTCATGGACCTGTCATCCTCCCAGCCGAATGGAGAGGGGAAGGGGAGGGGGCGGAGGGAAAGAAAAAAAAAAAATCTTTGTAGCTGAGCCTACCTGACTCTCCTCAGTGGGAGACACATGAATACTGTTTCATGTCAAGGCGAGGTAGTTAAAACGCAGACTGCTCACTCCCGGTCTCGGGATTCTGGGGGTGCGGTTCATGCCTGTATACCACTCATCTTCTCTTCCTTTGATCTACCACTTGATGTGGAGAAAGGCTTTTATGTGCGATTCCCACATAATGGGTAATTTAGTCCATCCCATAATGAAAAAGTAGTAAGTCTAGTTCTAGTTCTTTCATTTCGGTTATTCTTTAAAGTATCTAGTCATGTATGACTCTCGTATGCTTTAAATAGCCGTGAACGCTTTTTCTCAGTTGATTATCCTATGCTTTGGGGGCTCCTTTTGGCCAGTTTAAAGCTGGTAAGTTGCAAGTTAACAAATAAAATAAAATAAAATAAAATAAGGATGAAGGCAGGGTGCCTATCCGTGTGATAAAGGGACTCTATTGCTAACTTGTGACCTTTTCATGCAATGACTCATACTAAAAAAAAAAGTAGCTTCCCTCTGCTCAAAGCTGAGTGTTGCATATCTGAATTAGCTTTGTCAGCTGGTCAAAGGACGGTCCTAAACTAGTTTACAAGGAGTCAACCCCAGAAGTCTGAGTTTTGAGGCTTAGACATGACCATGTATGAATGAAAGGGCTGCCTGGAGGGAAGTTCAAGTTCTTCAAATTCAGGGAAACCACTGCAAGCCAAGACTAGTTACTCTTGATTCACAGACCATATTTCTACTCCTTATTTTAAAACAGTTGGAAAGTTTCAAGGTTGGAGGAAAAAGTCTCCTTTCGTGTTTGCATTTCTTAGAGAAAATTCTCTGCAGATTGATATTTCCCCAAGAAAGAATGTACTTTCAAATAATAATTGGCTTACTCGCCCTTTCGAATATTATTGTGAAGCCTTTGGAGTAAGACACTGTATGCACTTGAGCTTTTGTGAAGAGAGCTTAAAGAAACAGAGGACTGAAAAGGAGCAGTGATCTCTGGTGTCTGTTTTGGTGGATGAAGCATGAGGGGATAACAAAGAGGCTTCCAAGATATGACAGCATGGAGGAAGTTTTGATTTTTCACCTCAGTGGAGAACCGGAGGAGGAACGTGTATGGCCAATGGTGGTCGAGTAACTTCTGAATAAATCCTGAGTATATCTGACTCCATAAAACATGTACGTCAAAGCAGAGCTCTGCCCAGAGGGATGCTTTGTGGACCAACTTGTAGTAGCATGGAAGTGACAGCGTGTGTGAACAGGCCAGGGCTCAGAATGAACTTAGAATACATGTGCAGGGTATAAAACCTCTGCGGAGCATTGCGGGTGACCTTGTCTACTTAAGGAGAAGCATAGCAAGGCCAGAACATGACCTCTTTGGCTCGAAAGCTAAAAAATTCTCTTTCAAAGCAAAATATTTCAAGTTCTCCCATACACATTCTTCCTCATTAAGGGAAAATAAACACTTTTCAATACTTCAGCTCCTTACAACATACTGTTTGTTCTGTGTTTCAGAGTGTAGCTTGTACACAGAACCTTAAAAATGTCAGTAACGTAGCAGGATATTTGAGATGGGTATGTGTCCTCCGGGCAGGAAGCCGGAGCTTGTATGTACTTGTTTCTAGAGCAGCAGGGCAGACAGAAGCTCACCAAAGCTCTTCAGCATCCCAGGCCTGTAGGGGCTCGGCTGGGGCTGAAGCAGCCGAGGCCTTTAAACCACTCAAGGGCAGCCCCATGGGGCAGAGATGGGGCTCAGAGAAGGACCAAGATGGTGTCTGAATAGGCACTGGGGTTGCCTTGGTGACCATGCCATGGTCCACATATGTACGAGAGCCAGCAGAGGTAGCTTGCAGGGTTTATCCATGATGCCATCAGATGTGTCCATGATAGTTTTAGAGCTTAGAGGCTTTTCTACTCTTTCCATGGGACCAAGTAAGTTCCATGGATTCTGGAGTGAGCCTGGGAGGGCAAACGTGCCG
>NW_006443292.1:3045628-3060363 GCF_000325575.1 Pteropus alecto | reverse complement strand
CAGTCAGATGGGGGCTGGGGTAATTTTTAGGCTCACAAAAATCTTTGACATTTCACCTTTCAAAAAGTGCAGCTCGTTTCCTTTCTCTTGAGTGTGGGTTCTATATTGTGTGTTACTTCCAATGAATATCTTATGGCAGAAGCGAAGGATGTTACTTCTAAGTCACTTCCAAGGTTAGGTTATAAAAAGTCTGTGGCTTCTCTGTTAGGTGTGCGCGCTCGCTCTCGCTCTCTCTCTCTCTCTCTCTCTCTCTCTCTCTCTCTCGGAAGCAAACTGTCATATTGTGATCAACACATGTGCACACAGCCAGGAATTAGTGATGTCTACCTATAGCCTTGTGAGTGCAAATAATGTCACGACATCCCATTATCTTTGCCAACAGCTATTCATTGGAAGTGAGTCACCAGGTCCACCCCACATTCAGAGGAGGGTTACTCGAGGGGTGTATATGAAGAGGTGGGAGCTATTAGAGGCATTTTATGGACTAGCTTATGGGCCAAGTTAGGTTCAAAACTATATTTTAAGGATGAGGCCAAAATTTCCTTCTACGTATCTGGCTTGCTTTAATAGGGGAACTCTGGGAAGTGTCAAAATGGCAAGCAAATCCTTGATTCTTTCGCAGATCACAGGATCTGCAGGGCGATGTATGGACAGCACCACACATAGCCCAATATGCCTCTTTCCTCCCTAACAAACCACGTCTTATAAATAATCTCCACATCACGCCCCTTAAACGCGGGCATGCCATTCCATGTACATTAGCTTGGCCTGAAGTGTGCTTTCACAGTCATGGGGTTGTTCTCAAAACTCAAGGAAAACACAGATCGCTATGTCACAATCATCTACTCAGGGAAATACTTACTTTAATGGCATCTATAGAACTTCCAAATAAAAATCTAGTGTGGATAGTTTCATTTTTTGATTTACAGCATAATCACAGAGAGAGAAAAATAAAGGTAAACTAGAACATGAGGAAAATTCTATTTCCAAGCTCATAGAACCTTTCAGTACAGAATGCATTCTACTGCCCATCAGTGACAGAGAGAGAGAGACAGAGAAAGACAGAGAAACAGAAAACGAGAGAGACACAGAGAGAGAGAGAGAACACCTGACTGATATACTAGGATTCTGCAGTCACCAGCCCTTGGAAATAGCAAAAAGATGGGAGGCTGTAAATAATATATGAAGCCAGAGGCTAGTTTTCTCCCACGAATCCACAATTTCCATCTCCCCTGCTCATCTCGCCGCAGTGCCGAGGGAGTGAGCGGCCCTCGCTGGGTTCTGGCCTTCCTATTTTGTGGAGTTCTCACGGGGCCTCCCTCCAGTTTCAAAATCCCTATCTTGTGAACGCTGCTGGCCTCCTGTTCCCCAGGTCTGACTGTTCCTTCAGGACTTCCAAATACAGATTTGTAAAAATAGGATCCTCTCTCTTTTTTCAGCAACAAAGAATTGTGCTCAATGAGATCGGAAGTTGACATATTAAACATCTCTAATAGTAATTCCTGGACTGCCGCCCTGGCCAACATAACAAACTTTCGACGCCGACGTGGAGTGTTGTCAGACACCGTTGTCGCCCGGTACTGTGCTGTTCGGTGCTGCGGCAGGGGTGGAGGGTCACGCCGGGGCTGGCTTTGCTTCTCTCGGTCCTCACACTCCCGACGGCCAATGACTCCATAGCTATACAGCTCCTTGAAGACACTGATGTGTCTGGTCGATCTAAGTTTTGTCTCGGTTCCCTCATGTAGGGCTCTTTGAATGAGTTTATGCACCGATGAATAAACAGAAATGATATATATACACACACATCTTTGAACAAAACCTTCTAACGTTGAGTCAGTTTTTGAATGAGCCGCTGAAATGTGGTTGAAGCCTTCCTCCTTGTACCCGCTGAGCAAACACAGACATGTTGATGAAACTCTCTTCTACACAGCGCGTATCAGACTGATAACACGGATCCCCCTGGTCTGTAGGATCTAAGAGCATAAGCACAGGAAAGTCACCAGATAGTACTTGGCATTTAGTAGACGCTCAATAAATGGGTCCCAGGCAGGGTAGATGAATGAACGATATGGCCTTATTTTCATTGCATGTCGTTTACCTTTCCTCGTGCCTTATCGTAGGCATGCTCCTTTCTCTTAGGCTAGAAGCCACTTGAAGACACTCACCGTGTCATATCAGCCCCAGTGCCTCGGTGCCTGGTTGGGCAGTTTACACAGCAACTATTCACATTCAAAACAAACAACAAAAGAGGAGTCGATTGAACGAAAGACAGTCTAGATTCAAATCCTGATCTGAACTTCTCTATGCCCAAGAAGTTTCATATTACTGCGCCTCTGTTTTGTCATTTATAAAAGAAAGTGTCCTTGTTTATCTATTTTTATTTGTTTTTATTTTTTTTTTTAAATCTGCGTTTCAGAGTTGCGATAGAAAATTCATATGTAAAGTACTTAGGATGGTGTCTGGCACATAGTAGGCTCATAAAAATTTAATTCCCTTCTTCCTTTTACTCGAAATGGAAAGAATCTTTCAGTAGAGCTCGGGCCCTGGATAATCCCGGTGACATCTCTTGTGACCAGTGGCACGTGAGTGGGGGCGGCAGATGAGGCACAAGAGAAGCCAGCCCTCAAGACACCCACTCCCTCTGTTCCTCGCTCCCTCCCGCCCCCCTCCCTCCGATCTGCCTTCTTTCATCCCAAACGGACCTACCCAGGCAATGCTTTCAGATTATAGCTACACGGAACGGGGGCCACACTTCACCTTGCACTTGCAGAAGAGTCCACACCTGTCAAATTTGTGGATTGAGATGGGTCCAGAGTCAGGGTGCCCAGGTGGGGCCGGAAACAGGAAAATCAGGATGCTTTTTAGCTAAAAAAGAGCGATGGACACTGGGTAGGCCAACGCGAGACATGCCAGTTAGAGGCGTGAGCCCCAGAGCAGCAGCAGGACAAATCTGTCAGGTCCGATTAGAGAGAGTTTGGGACACTGCCCTGGGAAGCTTGGCCTCCATCGCTTGGTAGTCAGGAGAGCACAATCAGAGATGGCAGAGGGGGGAAGGTGTGAAGAGACACTGGAAAAGGAGGAGAAGCTGTGGGTATTCATCTAAGCATGGCTGCCAGCGCATCTTTGTTTTATAGTTTTTCAAGGAACATTGCTTTTTTTGACGGTTTATTTCAGTCAGCTTCGGTGGCTATGACGACACAACAGGCATTTATTTCTCCCAGTTCTGGAGGCTGGAAGTCCAAGTTCAAGGTCCCAGCAGGGTTGGGTTCTGGTGAGGCCTCTCTTCCTGGTTTACAGGTGACCTTCCTCAGTGCATACATGTAAAGAGAGGTCTCTCTCTTCTGCTTTTTATGGGGGTGCTAACTCCACCATGAAGGTCTACCCTCGTCACGTCATCTAAACAGAACTCCTTCTCAGGAGCCCTGTCTCCAAATGGCATCACGTTGGGGGTTAAGGCTTTAACGTGTGAATATTAGGGAGACACGACCGTTCTGTCCGTCACAATGGCGGTCCAAAAATGGACTCAGCCTCCTCAAGGGAGACCGCAAAAGTTGCCATTATTTTTTATTTGTCATTCTTTGTTAGGTGTAATCGGAGCCCCATGGAACACAACAACCCCGATATTTTGAAGAGTAAGTATTTTTATCCTGGAAAACGGAGACTACAACTGTCATTTTTCACTCGAATTTCTTATGTCTACATTGTCAGATAGGTAACCCATATGTCAAGTTCAATACACGTCAGTACTCGTGAGTATCCATAGCGACTTCTACTCCACGTCCCCATAGGGAGCAGAAAATTCTAGAAAAAAAATGACTCACGTTCAAAATCACCCCAGCGATTTATGCAACGCGGGTACTGTTTGAAATCACTTGGAATCCAACCACCACATTTTTAGAAGTAGGCATCTTCTTTTGAAGGAACCGTCTTTGATTTAAATAACAAAGAAGAAAGATTTTTGAGGCTGCAACATGCACACGATGCAAAATGAGGACAATCTTCCGGCATGCTCTCAAGAGTTTTAGGACTCGGCTTATGCGTCCTGCACGTTTTGCAGAGTTCACAGCTGTTTAGGTTTAAAATGTAATTACGTTTAATTATCGGTGTCAGATAAAGCACACCCAGCCTCGGTGGCCCTAGTAGGACCCCAGCGATGACCAAAGTGGCCACAGAAAAGTTACCCTTGAAGATGCGGCTCTGAGTCTTGCGAAAAAAATTTCTTGCCATGAGACCCCTCTGAACATTTATCAGAGGGAAATTATCGTGGAGACTCTGGATCCAAAGAATGTGGGGAGAGTGAAAGATTTATGTGCCAATTCTCAGTTAGATTTATTTTGATAAATTATACTGTATCAGTATGTAAAAATCTAATAAATATAACTCTTTAAAGAGGGGGCCGCTCTAATTTTACTGTTTCAGAGAAGAGATTTGGCAAAAAGTCAGAATGTGCATTAAAAACACACTTTCAAAAAGTCTAATAAATAAAGTCTTTGAAATATGGTTTCCTAGTGAAAGGCATTTTAAATCATTTTGATAAAGAATCTAAATTAGACCGTTAAATAAGAAAGGCAAGTTTTCCTTAACTTATTATTTATAGATAGTTTGAAAATAAGATCTATGCAAGCGGATTGCTTCTTCCATTTTTTATGAGGCAAATAAATATATTTTTGAGTTCTAGCGGTAGACCAGAGATCATCTTCATTAATGGAGAGGAGAAAGAGCAAGCTAGCGTTTATCGTGTGCTTAGTATGTGCTGGGTGTTGTACAAAAGGGTTTATGCACACTGTGTCATTTAGTCCCTGCTTAAGCAGACCCTGAGCCCAGCCGCTGTGTGACCTTGAGCAAATAACTACCCTTGCTGTGCCTTAATTTTCTCACCTATAAATGAGGCCGATCATAGTCTTGAGCTAATGCGGTTCGGGGAGGTTAATTGAGTTGGGACATGCAAAGTGCTCGGCACTGTGCCTGGACATAGAAAGTGTCAATAAATGCTAATTTATAGTATAGCTATCCTTGTTTTTACCTAGGCTCAGGTAACTAAGGGATGCGCCCACATGTACATAGGTAGGTTAGAGGTAGAGCCTAGATCTTGGCAAATCCTGGGTGTCACTTGTGTCTGGGGACATTCTCAGATCAATCTTTACCGCTTTCGTCTCAAATTCTATTGTGCTTTCATTCATTCACTCCATCGTATTTTATTTATATATATGTATGTTATATATCTATACCATATAATATCTAATAGCATATATGTGTTACAGTATATTATAATAAAGTATACTATGTGATAAAATTATGGGGTAAATACATACGATATGTATAATATATATAATTTGTGACGCATAATCCGAAATGTATTTTATCTTATGATATATAAATATTACTATGTTATATATTATAAAGTAAGTTTATTATATTATATATGCATAATCAGAAATGTATTTTATCTTATGATATATAAATATTACTATGTTATATATTATAAAGTAAGTTTATTATATTATATATAACATACAATACATGTTATATATTTACCATATGATTTTATCATATAATATGCCATACTGTATTATACTATATATGTACATCTCTGCATGGGTACATATAAATATATATGTATCTTTACATGCACGCATCCACGCACATGTCTACACATGTACACATACTCATATACATGCATGCACTGAGGACTTATTCTGTGTCATGCAAGACTTATTCTGTGTCATGGGGTGAAAATGTGGCAGGAAGACCCTGTCCTATGGGACCGAACTTACAGTAGAACAGGGAAGACAAAGAACACCCATAATCACAATCAAGTGTGATTAACAAGGGAAACGCGGGTCGCACATAGGACTCAGGACGATCGCGTGGGCGGTCCCTGCTGTGTGGTGAACAGGTGCTGACGACCTAGTCATTTCCACTGGAGTCTGCTCGCCAAGGGAGAATTTTAACTTCGCACAACGTGCCACTTTCTAAATATTTTGGATAACTGAGCTATGACCGAGATCACCAGAAAGATCAGCAAAGGTCAAGAAACGCTCAAGGTGAAGTTGGGGTCGATCGCACGCATCTTCAGTGGGACGGAGGTGTGCTGCAGCCACACTCGGGTTAGAATCCTGCCTCTACCACGGGTCGGTTGGGCGACTAGACATTTCACTTGTCTGCACCTCAGTCCCTGGCTTTTCAAAAGGGGACAGTGTTGTTTTCATAGAATCTTCGCGTGTTCCACTGGTCCCCACCCCTAGCTTCACACCCGAGCTAGAGTTTCTTTGTCTCTGGCAGGCGTGCAGGTGAAAAGTGTCAGGACACCGAACAGCTCACCTGTAGGGTGTCAGGCTCCCTGTCCCAGTTCTTTAATGCCCAGTAGCTTGTCATAGCACGTTACCGTCTTGGTGACCTTTTGTTCTTTCTGTAGACTCCCGATGAAAGGGCTCATCTTTAAGGGGGCGGCAAAAACACTCAGGGACTCTTGGAATTCGTTCTTCATCACGTGGACTTCGTCTGGACAACTCCTGCTCTGTCGCTTCGTGGGTCAGTCAGCTCTGAAGTCTCTGAGGGCAGCAGGGTTTGGGGTCGCTTCATTACTAGTTGGGATCAGTGTGCCCTTCCCTTCGTGTGCTCAAAGTCGGTTCAGATGCCCTCTCTAACCTCCGAACCCTGCTTCTCTTTAGAAAATAACACGCGACCCTCAGGACACATTGTAGGACTTGGTAGCGCTTGGAAGATGACGCATCGAAATGCATTAGAGTTTAGTTTCGTACTGGGCGACACCTCCGGACAATGATTTGAAAGGCCCCGAGCACAGAATATTCACCGGGGGAGAGGCCTGTGGACTTTTTACATTCTTCTTCCGAATTGCTCATCGAAACGAGCCTCGCTGAAGAACTTTTTTGCAAGTGACCGAGGCCATGAACTTTCCATTGCTGGATTGCAGAAATGGCAGGAAAAGGTGGGTTTATAAATGCTCCAGGTATAAACTCTCCATTTTCTCTGCGTGCACAGGATCACGTGGTTAGTGGGAAATTTATTTGCTCAGCACCGTTTAAAACTATTTAAAAATCAATTTTTATTTATAACAACTCTGTCTAGCATCACTGAGGCTTAGCTCTAACCCTGTTGCTAGTCAAACTTAATAGCAAAATACACCAAGGAAAATGACTTCTTCATCCCTTTCAACATTCACATTCAGGCAGACGCCAGGAGCCATCACTTTTCATATTAAGGTAATCTACATTTGTTCATATCTCCAGCGCCCAAGCAAACCAAAATCGCATCCTTCGTGAATAAACTATATTTCTCTGCAAGAGGAAAGACACACGTCAAGGCAGTTAAATGTCATCGAGAAACCACATTCGAACATCCATCTGAAATTAAAAAGTCTGCCAGATGTGACATTCTTAACTTCATCGCCGCAGAGCGATTGTTAATTAGATTAATTACCGTCCCATACTTTGAGCTGGAAACTTCATTTTCATGCAATAAGGTGTGAGGTCAGCTGCTTTTCCTGCCCAGGACTGATCTTGAGGTTCTAGAAGCATCTGCAGGAAGCAGTACCACTATAAAATTACTGCAGACACGGGAGAAAAAGGGGGGGAGAGAGAGAGAGAGAGAGAGAGAGAGAGCGAGCGAGCGAGAGAGAGAGAGGATAAATTCTCAATAGCCTTTGAGTGCCTGCCTCCTCCATAAACCCACTTGTCAATTAAATTAAAGCTCAGTTCTCCAGTCGTCAAATGCATCTCAATAAACCGTTTGAGATCTTAGCCCTTCGAAGAAATGAATCATATTTTCTCTGTCCGACTTGATCGCTGTCGACTACTAATTCACCCTGTATTGATCTCAAGTGCATATTTCTTAAGAGTTCAGATGGGGAATTATCTCATGCTATTGCGATGCCACCAAGTTTCAGAGGCCCTGACAATTGCTGTGCGCAGAGGCCAGTTTCATCCTCGTGAATCGAGGAAGCATCGGGCCTTCAGATGTGACTTTTTTTGCCCCTTAATTTCTTGTGGCCTCTTCAGTCTGTGGGTCAAGAGGGCCTGTTATTTGAGGGAGAGAAAGGAAGAACTGGAAGCAGGTTTATAAAGAAAGACATTTCTATGGAGACACTTGCCAAATTGCCTTATTCTAATACTTTCTCTGGTCCTCAACGCTCGAAAAGAACTTTATTGAAAAGGCTCCTCGGTACTGAGGTTTTTTTAAAAAAAATTTTTACTTTGAAATGCAGTGTTAAAAAGGGAAGACAAACATATCATTTTTGCTGTTTTGTAGGAAATAGCGTGGGAGAGAGAGAGAGAGAGACCGTGAGTCCAGAACGTGGACCGTGAGTCCAGATGCTCGGGCTGTGACTCTGGGCTACTTATTCATCTGTGTCGCGGGTTCCACATTAGTGACGATCTGAAAGGGGTGACACGAGGAACAAATGAGATGATCCATGTCGAACCCCTCTCCCCGCGCATGTAATAAGGACAGTGATCACTGTTTGATTTTTTTTTGTGTGTTCAAATTCCCTCCCTCTGCAAGAAGCAGGCGTGTGCCGATGCGCACGCACGACAGACGTCTTCAAGCATCGGCCACCGAGTCTGGAATGTCTTGATCAGACATTTTATACGATTTTATATATCGAGCACCTGAATTTAATGTACTCGTTATACAACCGTATTTTATTGAATCATAGTAATTTATATTGGTGCATAAATCATAAGTCTGAATAGGAAATGAAAGTCCATATTTTTCCCCAGGCAGCTTGGAAATGGAGCCGGTGCCTTATGGGACGGTGGAGGGCCAGCTTGGCTCTGGGTGTTAATCTCATATTAGGGAGGGAAATATAAAGGTAACCTAGTGTTCCCTTTCCCAGTGGGACATCGTGGAGGCAAAGAACAGAAAATGAGGGAAGTCCTTCCGGGTCCATTCCCCACCCCCGAACCTTAACCCAGGTCTTATCGAAAGAGACTAAGAGGATTTGAACCTGTGACCTCTGCAACATGAAGCAGCCCCGCTGCCCAGTCCCCTAGAAAAACCCTTGTCCTGATGCGCAGAATCAAATTGACCAGAACTGGCATGTGGCCAAGACCGCGGAGGAAAACAGCTTCTTTCTCTTTGAGGTGGCAGGGGTGGTTGGGAGGGAGTATGCAAGCCGCTGTAATGACTAGCTTTGCAAGAAATGACCGTGGTAGGCAGAGTGTAATTATACCTGGGTTGAAATATAGCCAAGACCTTTGGGTGAATACTTCCGTAAGATGTGCCAGGGGTTGGTAATGGTTGGGACCTAGGTTTTTGAGAAAGAAGAGCGTTTTGGGATTGGAAGGAAGCTGGCTCAGAGTCCCCACCCCTGTGCCAGGCGTAGCTTTGGTGTTGGCTCAGGAAGATGAGCAACAAACACCGTGGAGGTTGCCTTGAAGGCTCCGTGCCTTGAGCCCTTCTGAAGTTCCTCACTGGTGTCGATGTTGAGTGGGGGGCCGGTGGTTTAATGGTGTTGGGGAGAGAATATCAGGTTGGTCAGGAGTAGATTGTTCTCTCCTGCTGACCACATCTGGAGTGGCGTCCAAGGGCGTCTCCCTGAGGGCTGGCAGCTCTGCCAATCTGCGTGCAAAGTTTTGAGAATAGCCTGGCAATTTCACCCATCCGCGTCCCTGGACCCCGAATGTCCCTCCCACTTCCAAATCACCCTGTCATTCTTTTGCAACCTCCATATTTGTCTTGCTGTGCAGTTGACCATGCAGTTGACACAACTGACCATGCACTTGGCATAGTTGACTGCAGTTGACAATGCACTTCTCAAAGCGCATTCAGTATCCCATTTGATCTTCCTAACCATAGTCTAGGAAGACTTTTCCATCCCCCGCTCTCCTTGGGTCTTGGGTGTGCTTTGCCGAGAAGGGGAGCAGCCTCACGCCTATGTCACAGCGGCTTCGCAGGAAGGGCTGTTTGCCCGAGTGTGGGTGTTCCTTGTCAGGGGCTGTTTGCTCCTGTGGCCTGGCTCCTCCTGGTGGGACCTCAGGTGGCCCTGTCTGGATTCTTTAGCCTGTTTTGTGGCAGTCTGCGGCCTGAGGAAGCTGGCTTAGACGCATCGCCCGCAAGCTTTGGAAATGCGGTCTTCGGTCCCTTCTCCTAGAAACTTCCCCAAATTGTAATGCCCTCTCTGGATTTCACATAACGCCCTCCTTCCTGATGGCGGTGAGCTTCCAACTCTGACACACATGGAAAATCCAATTTTCTTTGAATTGGAAAAAGGAAAAGTACCGTTAGTGAGTTTTCATCATTAATTTGGCTTTTATAAACTATAAAACACTTCTGTTTTTCCGTCTGAACCCACATCGGCCTTGCCGTGTGGGACTGGAGCTGTGAAATACAGTCACTCTGCCCAAAGCCGCAGAATGTTCACGTGTTGCTAACATAAACACCGATAAAGAAGAAGGGACTCTGTGCAATCTCAGGATGCTGGAGCCCTGGAAGACGTTCACGTTTCCGTCTGGAGCGGGCAATGACTCATCTGAGGTCACACGTATCCCTGAGGGCTGAGTCCCCAGGGTCCCAGCCCAGAGCTCTGCTCTCCAAGTCCAGGAAATGAGCCGAGAGCATCAGAACCACCCTCCTGCCCCAGCACAGGGCTCAGAGTACATTCAAGGGGAGGGGGAGAGAGAGAGAATGTTTGAGAATGTTGAAGAATGTTCAAGAATGTTCGAGAATGTTGGAGAATGTTCTCTGGTGTTTCTTCTCAGAAGGACACTAATTCTATGAGATTAGGGCCCCTCCCTATGACATCATTTAACGGAATTCCTTCCTTAGAGGCCTCATAGCCACATATAGCCACCCTGGGGGTTAGAGCTTCAACATAGGGGCTTTAAGGGAAAAGCAAACATCCATGACAACTGTCAGACTGCAAAGGGCACCCTAGGGCCTCCCGATCATGGCCTGCTGGGCTTTCCCCAACTGAGGGAGTCTCCAGCTCAGCCTACGTCATTTTTTTCAAATTTACATTATTAAAATGCTGGTTCCTTTCAAAGTAACTTTCCGGACATGGTTCATTGTCTTCTGCTACGGGCCGAGCCAGCCCAGCCCAGGCTGTCCGGCCTCACTGTGTGGTGGCAGTGATCGGGGTCATGGGTCAGGAGTGACTTTTCCATCATGGAGACTCGTGAACGTGCCACGTGGTGGGATTTCGACGCTAACGCAGGAGTGAAGGCCGACACCGGAAGCTGAGATGAAAAGCAACTTGCTTCCTGTACTTTCTGGAGTTTTTCAGCAGAGGATCCTCAGTCACGTGGTCTCTGTGGCCTTGAGGCAGTTTCTCTCCAGCGAAGAGCACAGAAGAGTCCATTTGTCTCAGAACCAAGTGACAAGCGATGGAACCATCTGGAAAGCTCTTGCGATGCTACCCCGAGCTTGGTGCTTGCTTTTGGGTACTTCTGGATGCGATGTGCTCTTCTCCAGAATAATAGTAACTCGAAGAGATATACGCCAGAGTTGGCTCTGTCCGAGGTCGTTTTTAATGATCTTGGTCTAGAAATAGCAAATTACAGTGAAATATTTTTCTACGGGAGATCAACACTGAATTGCAGATGAGACCTTCGATGATAGGTCCCTGGATTAGGAGCCACTCAGTGGACAGGGAGGGACTCTGGCGTTTTCAAATGTTGCTTAGGTGTCCGTCTCACAAGAAAATTGGGTACAAATATAACAACCACGTCAGACGCTTCTTCAGATCCACATCTCCTCGGAGGAAGGCAGTTCCAAACCGCATGGATTTGTTTCTGTTTCTCTTAAGAACACATTTCCATTCTTTCTTTTATTACACATAACGTTCCACCCATAGAGATGACCGATAGGAAATGGCGACCTGGTGTTTGCCTGTGGCCTCCACAGGCAGCCGTCACACCTGAGCCCACGGAACAGGCTGGCATGGGACCTCGTTAATTACACGCTGACATGGAGACCTTTCTTGGGATAGTTTTAGAATAGGTCAGGGACACACAGCCCCTTTACCTCCTTGTCAGCTCAGGATGCGTGTACAGGACAGACATATTCCCTCTCACAGGTCCATTGTGCTGCCTGCACTTGGAAAGATTGCCTGATACTTGGGAGGAAAGATAAGAATTTCTCACACACAAAAAAAAAAACTGTTGCACAAAACATACGTCCACGCCGTAGAGTTACACACGGCAGTATTTTTATATTCACAGAGAAAAGAACAGCACATATCCGAGGGCTGCTATTTTGTTGTTCTTCCTGTTTAGAAGCTGTTGGGATGTTTATAAATACCCACCTCCCCTCCAAATAGCTTGATGGGAATTTTTCATGAATAGCAATTGTTTGAAGAAAAGCAGAAGGAAAGATTCAGAGCGGAGGCAGCTTTGCTTTGCTCGGAAGGTGGTTTGCCCAGAGAATGCATTTCAGAGGTTGCAGAAACGAGCCACTTCCCCTTGATTCTGTCCCACCTGTGCGAGTCAGGCTTCAGCAGCATATAAATTTTTACGGCAAGTTACAGACCTGGAAAAAAGAGGCAAAGGGGCTTTCGTAATAGAGGAGCAGAGTGACCCCCGCTTTAGAAGATTCTTTAACTACGAGCAATTGATCGTATTTTCGGTTTTCAGGGTTTCATCACTAACACAAAAAGGGTAGACAAATTCATGGAGCTTTCTCTGTCGCTGGTGGATTAAGCCCTGCAGACAGCGTCTGATGGTTCTCTAAAACCACAGCTCGCCTGTTATTGGCAGGAGAGAGATTTATAACACTTGGGTCATTTGCTAACTCACATATCTCTTCCGTATCACCCCAAGATCAAAGCAGAGCGAAATAGGATTAATAAACATTGGAAGAACATTTTTTTCCCCCTGTAGGACACAACTCATATTGCTGTATATAATATTTAACCATCTAGCAGGAGAATCTCCCTTATTCTCATCTGCTCAGAGCCACGTGTATATATAAAACCTTGTACGATGATTGCGAGAGTGATGACCTGTTATCTTTTCCATGAAGGCTTTGCCTGTATTCTAGGGGGCGGGAATATCAAGGCCAGGACTCATCGAATAGCATATAAACACATGGTAGCTGCTTTCACAGAGTCTGTTTCAGCTCCGATTATTGGATGAGTGAGTCTCGTTTGCCTACTTGGGCACACGCTGATGAAAGACAAATGCCTCGCCATCACGAGGCACGTTCCTTACATTTGCTCACTACTGTTACTATTACTACTTATTCTATTACCAAGAGCAGCTGTGACTAATATTTTTGGAGTATTTTCAGGGCACCGGGCACCGTGCCACATCGTCTTCAACCCTGACAGTAACTCTTTATGGCCGACAAAAGGCCATCAGTAAGATGGGGATGTTTACATATACGCGGCAGGAAAGAACGCAGCCCAGGTCTGTCTGACCCCGAAGGCCATGGGTTTAACCATCACACGTACTCACTGACACATAGTAGTAGACGTTCAGTAGCTGCCATTGCCGTAATGCCCATGACCCCTCGACCTCCCCGGAGGTCTCAGAGTTTATACTGATAAATTTCTTCTGGCCCAGTATTTTGATTTCACCCTGGTATATTCGATGATAACGTCCGAATCCAGAGATAATCAGCCTTGGCTGGGGACCGAAAACCGAATATTACGCCTTCTGTGGCTTCCTCGGAGGAATCATGGCCCACGGTCACAGCGAACGAGTCCACCTCCAATCCAGATGTCTTGACTTGAGAATGTGCTAGCTGGGACACAGAGAAATCGCTGAATGACAGGTGGCATTTTCATCTTGAAAAGTGGTGAAATAACCATAAATACTTTAGTGTGTGTTACGGGGAACCTCGTTGTCAAGATCTCTTCCTGGCTGGATAAGCTTCTCTCAGCCTTGGTTCGTACGTTAAGAATCATGGCTAACGCGCTGGGTCGTTGTGGGGATCAATTGAGATGCCCCATCCACAGTGTGGGGTCAAAGAATATTTAGTGCTTTTTTTTCCTCTGCTTCCCGGATGCAGATTAGCGTGGGAACGCCCGAAGTCAGATAAAATTTATTCTGCGAACGAATAGTTAACGCTCACGGCAAAGAGCTCCATCTTACCGATCTGAGGTTTAACTGACCGTTTTTTCTTTTGTACGTTACCTATGCCATCCAAATCCAGAGCATTTCAAGAAATCACTGGCTACCTTCCCTAGAGCTTTAACTTAAAAACATAAGAACAAAAAGTAATCCCCCAATAATCCAACTTTTCTTATAATACACATGAGCCTTCATAAAAATAAATGAAATGATCACATTCGAGGAGCAGGACTCACGGGGTGCGGTTCAAAGGCTGCTTTATTTTTGTCTTTTATTTACCTTTAAACCCACTCCGAGTAGTTGATCCCTGGTTCGCCTGTAATGTTTTCTCATCACCAATGTAGACTCTCTAATGACTAGAGTCACAAAACACTGCCTCAGATTAATAGAGGAAATGTCTAGTCCTATTAATGCAAAGAATATAGTCTTTCTCTAGCATCACTGTCTTGTTCTGGCTCCGTTTGGGATCCGGGCCGTCTGCTGGCCTGATGACGGGGGACCCGGCTGCATGTCTCTCTGTCTCACCGATTGCTGCCATGCTCCCCCCACCCCCATCTTGCTCAGAATGGTTTATGAAGCCCACAGGATTGAAGTCCCAGTAAGGAAAAGGTGTAAAGAAATTTCTTACTTGACTGGAGTTGTCCGGGGAATTAAGCTTTATACTGGTGATAGTGGCATTTGTTTAAAACCATTCTTTTCTGAGGT
>NW_006443292.1:3031791-3045607 GCF_000325575.1 Pteropus alecto | reverse complement strand
TCTCCCGCCCCCCGTTTCTCTCTCCTCCCCTTCTCGTCCTCGGCCCCATGCATGCATGTTTTCACATGTGCACACACACACACGGCTCTGTGACCATCTCTCACCCACAGTGCTCGTGATGGATCTCCCTGTTCCAGCTGGTCACACTTGGGACGCCTTCATGGCCTCCAGCCAGCTTCTACAGAATTTCTTTTCTCTCAGGCCATCCTCTGGGATGGGACAAAGGCAAAGCTAGCCCTGCCTTCTGTGTGCTCACAACCGGACCACAGGAAGCATGGGAACATTCACTCTGCTGACAGACTCTGTGGGTGCAAGTGTACCAAGTGTGGCATCGGTCACTCCGTGTTCTGCCATTGGAGAAACAGCCCATGTGTGTACTATGGCCCTCAAACAATGGAGGGACACAGGCTTAAGCCATCCGAGTTGGGTTTTTGAAGCCCCTGTCTACAGGAGGTGTTGACAAAGGATTACTAAATTTAGGAGAAAAAAAGTAAAAAAAAAAAAAATAAAAAAGCCATTAACGTTGAATTTTAGATAAAGAAAAAAATTAGTGTAAATATCGCCCATGCAATATTTGGGACCTATTTATACTAAAAATATATTTTTGTATTTATCTAAAATTGAAAGGTAGCTGGACGCCATGTCGATGGCATTCAGGAACGCTCCAGGCCCTTTTGTACGCTCTCTGTAGGTGACGTGCTACATAGTCGTGTAACCGGTTTTCAATTACATTTGTAAACAGTGCTGCATCTGAGACATCACTTTGCAACGTGGTACCTATTATCTGTTTCCTTTCAATATCCCCTTATATTAAAAACAGGGCTCACTGCTTGCCATTCTCAGAAAACCCATGCGTCGAAGACGTGTTTGGTTAAGTCTGACTTAGGTGTGACACCAACGCCTTCTTTACCTTCGTCGCTTGGAGACAGAGATTTCACAGGGGTTTCTTATGTGAAAATCGTGACTCATCTGGAGGCACTGAGGTTGCTAATACGTTGGGCATCACTGTGCTCCGTTCAACTCTGGGGCCTTGCTGGCTCCCACCACGTGGTGGAGAACGGGGCGTTTAATACACAGTACCCCAAAGCCAGGCTTTCTACGTGGGTTTGCCTTTTGGGGCCAGACCCGTTTCTCTTTTAAGTAGATGATATATGATGCAAATATTGTTCTTAATCAAAAGTATATTAGCAATCCACCATAAACGCAGAGTTACGGGGAAACGCTGTAGCATATTGGGAGATTATGTTCACAAGAAACCCATATTTATTTCCGCGTCTGCCTTTTATCAACGTGTGTTTATCAAAATGTGAAAGCTTGTCCACGGGCCGCATTTTAATTACTCCTGGGTTCGTTTGCAGACAGCTGCAGTCTAGGAAGCAAGAGAGATTGAAAAGAATAGGGTGCTCTTAAAATTCGGCCATAATTTTAACTATGGTGGCTTTATTCCAAAAATCTGAAGGGAAGTCTTCGCCAAGATTTTCTCTATCATCGTCACCTCTCCCCAAGTGGCACTGACATTGGCTCCCAAGTGACTTCTTAGCCTTTATCATGTATGTTTATATTTTTCGATTGAGTTATATTTTTCAGACTGAAAATGACCTAAATTCATCAGAGAAGGTCTGAAACATATATAGAACCCCTTGAATCCTGTCGGCTGGGAATACATTTTGGTGGTTACAAAAATATTATACATATTATTTTTCGGCACAGCGGAAGTCATGGGGCATATACTATTTGTAATTTCCCTTTCTCCCTTAACAATATACTATAGGATTCTTATTTTAAAAAAATATATTGTATAATGTTATTTTCAGCTGTGGAATATTTCAGCAAAGGCTGTGTCACAAATGCCCCCTCTGTCAGAGATGTGTGTTTTCTTTCCCGTTTTCAAAATTCCTGTGATTCATTCCACAGCAAACATCTTAGAATACAAACCCTTTGGACCTCGATTATTCTTTTAGTATAAACTTAGAGTAATGAGATCGTCTGATTCATGGGGAAGTACGTTTTGGAGTCTCTTGAAACACGGCCAAACTGCTCTTAGGAAAAGCTGTGACATGACCCTTCCGCTAGTGTTGTATGAGACTGAAGATTTTTCTAGAAAAATTCCCTCACCCTCATGAACATGGAATGTCATCATTTTCGAAAATGAAAAATATCAAAGTTCACTTGGTGTGTAAAATTTTCAGCGTTCCGTAGATAAGCAAAACGGATGGGTTTTTACATCTCAGGGGTGTGTGTTTGTTTTTTTGTTCGTTTGTTTGTTTTGTTGTTGTCGTTACTGAAAATTAGGAGATCGAGCAAGGTCTTCGTGATCCAGATTAATCTTCCCGGCTTTCGCTGAGCAGCTGAGTCACAGTGAGCCAGTGGAAACATCCTACCTTCAATTCCAAATAGCTTGATCTTACCTTCGTTTATCTCTCTCCCACTAAATAAACTCTTTGAGTATCTTATGACATTCATTTCTGCCCCTCTTGCCAAGCCCCTAGATTCAATTAGGTCAAGCTTCATACTGACATGACAAATAAGGACATCGAGTTAGTGACGACATCCATAAATAAGGCGGTGACTTTAAGAAATGGCTGCAGTGAACATTATTCGTGCCCTTGCTCTATGCCAGATTTTGCGCCGAGTGCTTCACACACTCAACGATTTTATTTAATCCTTGCAGTGTGATCACAGATGCCGCAGGTGAGATGTAGAGAGAGAGAGAGGGCGCCCAAGGCCACTCACACACAGTGCAAAGGGAGAGCTTGGACCCGAGTCTTAACGATGCCCACCTGTTCCCCTAAAGATCCTTCCCCCTGCTGTGTGTCACGTCTTTTCTCTTCAGCATGGCACTGAGGGTCCCTGGTACATACAGGGAGATGTCATTTTGGAAAGTTCTCGACTTCAGATGGTTTCCGAAGTCCCTTATTTATGTTCATTTATTGGGCCCCCAGTATTTGAATCTTATTCTACATGTGAAATGTGACACTCATATACATGAACTATAGAGATCGGACTTTCTAGAAAGAGATACAGAGAAGGGAATCATACACAAAAGACCACTCATATGTGTCTGTCACTGGGTTAGACATGTTCAGAAGGAAAATAACCCCATTATTAGTCAAATATATCCCTTGTTTCAAATATATCCGAGTAGCTGCAGTTTCCCCCATAAAGCTGTAATTTCCGTTGAGTCGTAATCTGTCTACAGATGTGTGTGCGCCTGTGTCTTGGTGTGTGTATTCTTGTTTCTCGACTTGTTAGTTTTCTTTGCTCTCACTGAAACAGAACAAAATAAATCCGATTTTAAAATAGATACCGTATATGGTGTGTGTGTATTTGGGATCCTGTGTGTACCTGGATGCACGTGGGACACAGGTGAGTGCAGGTGTGTGTTTGGTGTGCAGGACGTAGCGTGTCCCGGGGGGAAGGCCGTTAGGGAGATGTGAAGGGGAATGATAAATACACCGGCCTCTTTTCTGAGTCCTTCGTCTTTGGGATCCATATCCCAAAGTAAGCCAGAGAACAAGCTGGTGGCTTCTAAGTAATGGAGTCATTCACGCAGTTCGGGGTTCATTGAAATCTCCTTTTCATTTTAAGTTCTGTCGTTAAAAATGATTTTCTGTGGTACTTAAATTCTTATTAATTTGTTGATGTTTTTAAAACTTTAAATATGGTGTCATAGTAAGCTATTATTTTCTCCTACAAATTAAGACATAGAAAGATGAATTTTAAACCAGAAAAATTTAGCAATCTCAGCTATGATTGATATAATGCTAGAAAAATGGCATTTTTGTCACTTTCTCTCCCCCAGAATAAGTGTGGCAATCCTGATGGGTAATTAAGTGGAGAGAGTTAGTTTCGTGGGCACCGCAGGCGAAGGATTCATACTTCATCAGATGAACAAGGAAGTGCTAGCATCTGTGCTTTGCATCCTGCTACTTTGCGTAAATAAAAACAAAAACAAAACAAAACAAAACAAAAACATAAAACGTCCAGTCTTTCTGCATGTATCCACGGATTGAGCAAAAAACACAATAGACAAAGGCCCTGCTCTCACCAAGCTTCTGTGTGAATGAAGACAGATCGAAAAACTACACAATTCAATAGATGATGTCTTAAGTAGAAAAATCAAGAAATAGTCTTGTAAGCAAGATTTTTAGGGGTTATAGAAGGAACCACAAAAAAGGAAAAAGAAAAGGAATTTAAAGAGTTCTAGGGGGCAGAACTAGAGTAAGGTGAAGCAGGACCCTTAGGTCTTTACCCTATTATAAACCCTTTATCCTATTTGTTTTATTGAAATATATTTTAATTTGTAATTTGATAATGTTATGCATTTATTTAAAAACAAGACTTCAATGAAAGAAAATGAGAGATAGTGGGGAAGAGGTGGAGAAAGAGAGAGAGAGAGAGAGAGAGAGAGAGAGAGAGAGAGAGAGGAATGAGCCTATACTCTGAGAAGCTTTCGTGGAGTCGAAGGGGATCAGTAACCAGTTACTACGTTTAAATGCATTCGTGTTTATGATGGGCGAGCAAAGCAGGAAATGGCATAAACGGAACGCACAGACTTTTGTCTCTGTTTCTGTCCGCATTCCCAAAGGCACCACTGTTGACAGATTCTTGCGTGTGTGCAGACATCGTCCTATCTGGATTGGTGAAAGTCGGAAGTTCCATGTAGATGCAACATCCGGGAAATCGGGAGAGGGGGCGATGGTTTTAACAGAGCTCTGCTCTGTGGCTGCTCCCTTCATAGTCTATAAACCACGAATGCTCAAGGAAGGTCTTTCGATCAGCCTTTATTGGTGCCTGTTTAGCTAATTTCTGTTCCCCCCATATGTTATCACCGTATCATAAAAATTTGGTTTTCTAGAACCTACTGCGTTTGGCAAACGGTTGAGAGTTTTAGATGCTTCCTATGACATTTACCGGGATAAGAGGGTCGTTTTACTCTTTGTTTCATTTTTCAGATTCTCATCTATCAACGGACTTTTAAAAATCAAATCATATTCAACATTCAAAAGCTAGTTTTCTTTTTTTTTAATTGACAAGATTGAAATTTTGGCGAATGGTTTCATATGTATATTTTTTCCTGGTGAGAGAGCCATTCACCTCCTCAAGAAGCCATTTGGAGAGAAGGTGGATCAAGCGAGTGCTGTCAATTTTAGTCCAATTTTGAGGACTTAAAAAGTGGATTATTAGACCTTGATACCTACAGGGCTCTATTAAACTGGAGTCATTCTGGCCTAAATATATTCGTTCTGGGTTCTTCCAAAGAGCAAAGAGGAAGCAGGTGATGGACACTGGAACTGTATCCGTCTGTGCCGGTCCCAGAACGATCCGACACTCGCAGGGCTCAGGGACGTGAGTGTCATGCTCCGGTTACTCTTGGAGCAAAAATAAGGACTCCTGGGGATCAGAGGCCCCTGGTTCAGCGCAGGTGACTCCTATACTTGACAGAGCAAGGGGAGAAGCCTAAGCCCCCCACTCTTCCTCAATAGGAAAAACATATTGGAGAATTGGCAGACAAAATGGGGTGCAGGGGAAGGTGGGCTCCTGCGACCCAATTCCCCATGGCCCTAATGCGCCTCTCGACTTAAGATGAATTATTTCCTCGAAGCCGAGATTGCCCGCTGGAGAAGATGATCAGCTCGTTCGCCCATTCGTGAGTTGTTGGAGAGAATAGAGAAGGAGAAAGATGGGCTTCGAGCAAGGACTTGTAACTGATTGAATGCCTCTATTATTATAACAGATATTAGCATAATGGCGGGTTGTGTCATCGATTACGTTTATATCACGCGTCTGTAGTAATTATTTTTATTAATGGTAATTGTAACGATCGCTGCCGCTTGTCGAGGTTTTATGACATGCCGGGCACTGTGCTGAGCGCATAAATGACAGTCTTGAAACTTTTCCATATGGTATCTGATCAAATGGAAGATGTCTGTAGAAATATACAAAAGAGGTTTGGAGAGGGGCCGTCGGTGGCATGCCAATTAAATAATAATATTGCTAAATAACTCATGCATGATCGCTACGAAATTGGAAAAGATTCAGAAAGATTTTGAATTATCACTCAAAAATGCTTTGGCAGGCTGGAACCATGAGCCACCTCTGATAAGAATGTATGTCCTGTGACTGAATACAAAGGTATTTTCTTAGATTAAAAAAAAAAAAAGGCATAAATCTATTAGGAGGACACAGCAGCAAGCAGCACAGATAGAAAAGATCTAGAAGATTTCTTGAGTGCAAATCATTAAGTCATGTTCGTGACTGCCAAAAATAGCTGCCTTGCACTTTGGTTGCATCAACAAAGATAGAACATGCAAAATAAGGGAGGTGATCAACCCGTTCGGCAAGGTTTTTTCTTTCAGAGTCAACATTTAAAGGGAAAAGCAAGTGGAATATGTTCAGAGGACAATCATCTGGCTGGCAAGACTTGAAACTATGTGAGATGTGCAGAAAAGACGGCTGCTTAGCTTGGAGAAGTGTGTGTGTGTGTGTGTGTGTGTGTGTGTGTGTGTGTGTGTTTTGGGGGATGGTGAAGGAGAGAGAAGATTTGAGTCCTGCCTTAAGAATTGTGAAGGAGTGAAGAGGATCTCGACATTCTTATCGGAACCACAGATAGCCAAGCCAAACCTAGGATGTGCTAGTTATTGGCAGAATTCAGCTCAAATCAAGGAAGCGTTTTCAAACGTTTAGAGCCAACTTTAAAGTAATGAGGAGATTCTCTCATCCTGTGCTTTTAAACCTGCACCTTTACATCGTGACATTTGAACAGTGACCAGTAGGTGGCAGTAAGATACCACGGATTTTGCCCAGAGTGGCAGGCGTTTCACCCTTCAACGTTCTGGAAGTAGATGATTTTTTTTCTAATTATTATTGGAAGGTGTGTCCTAATCTATTGTTCAGAGAGAAATCGCTGATTTGAAAAACAGGAAATAATACTTTATAATTAAATGGACAAGAATAATTAGCGAATGCTTTCGTTTTATACTGGCGATACCAGACATTTCTCTAATTGGCCTCTAAAAATTTGTGGTGGGAAATTGTGTGTGTGTGTGAGTGTGCGTGTGTGTAAAGGAAAAAAAACGAAAGGCCCGATTTGTTTGTTTTGTTTTTTTTCTTTTTTAATTCCAAGATTTAATGTTATCCTGAATTTGTGTAAAACTTAAAAAGAAAAAAACAAAAAACAAAAACAAAAAAAACCAAAAAACCTTACTGAATGGAATGGAAAATGTTCCCACAGAGCAATTGATTGAAAAATCTTTTCTTGCTTGCTATACAAGCCTATTTTTGTACTTAGATACCTGTGCATTTAAAAATGAAAGCATGTGTTCATCATAAATGCACTGAATCAAAAACGGTTTCCCTAGTATCTTTTATAAAAAAAAAATACATTTTGTTAGGGGATCCTCAGCTTGGAAGATCTTCATCTATAAAAGGTGGGCTCCTCTTCAGCAGCTTTGTAATAGAGAGACGGGCCTGCAGTTTTAGACATGCGAGCCTAGAGAAATATTCTTTAGAAATGGATATGTGTCCAAAACACGTGGAAAATAAAGCATATTGGTATTTCCTTTGGAAAGAGGACGATGACACCGTTTCACCTGCCTCTTTTTTTTTCCCCCCCAAAGCATAGCATGACATTCATACCCATCAAGTTCATATGGATCTATCACCGTGACACCTTATAATCCTCTCCCTCTGAGTGGTGTGTTTACACTGTGTGTCAGTTTTCCATATTCTAGGCTGTTTCTGTATCAAAAAACAACAAAACAAAAAAACAAAAAAAACACCAAAGTTATAAATGTAGAGCAGTTAGTCACAAGACACGTGTGGACCCCCTTCCTCCTCTCGTATTCGAAGCAGTGAAACGTACCCTGGGCTTCCAAGGAGACAAACTGTTTTCGATTTCTAACCGTTTTAGACTCTCCAGGACTCTGAGGACTGACTCCAGAGCATGGAGGGCCCCGATAGCGTCTTAGTGAGGCGTTTTCTAAGGTTCTTCTTCTAACAAAAACCAAACCCGGCGAAAAACTAATCACTGCCCACGTTTGCCATCCGATCCACTCACGCGTCCGTTCTCATCCGGTCTTTCCTCTGTCTCCCTGCTCGCTCTCTCTTTTTTTTTGTTTTTATTTTAACACACACACACACACACACACACACACTAGCAAAGTTGCACTGCTCTGTGAAGTTCCCGGGAGCTGGTAGATCGGCCCCCATCCCAGAGAGGTTGTGTGACCTTGTCGCATTTCTCTTTCTGAGTCCGCCCAGCTATCACATATCTGTTCTCCTGCTGATCAAAATTTGGCAGTGATTTATGAAACGAATGTCTGAAAAGTTTTGTCAGGACGCTCTCAAGAAAAGGCTCTATGTAAAAACTAAATAACACTCACTTATACCTAGAGCTGTCAAAGTTTCTTTTGGGCCAATAAAATCATCGCAATCAACGATCGTCGGTGCATCATCCTCATAAAGCCTTTATGTCGCCCTTTCAAAGGAGAAAATCAGAAGGGTCTAAATGTTCTTTATTTTAGCAAATAATGCCGATGTTCTTTGTCTAGGAAATGTAAATTTCGCCCATATGCGTAGGTACAATGTATAAATAATATGCCACGCATTTTTCCCTGCTTCAATGTTTTGGCATGCGTTAAAAACTTTAACTTAAAAATTTAAGTAAAATTTAAGATCTTCCTAAAAGCATTAGTCTTTTAAATATATAATTCCTCACCGATTAGAGGATTGCTTTAAGGGAATACTTTTTTTTTTTTTTGCTTTTTTTTTTTTTTTGATTTAAGTGTTACTTAATGAGAGATTGGAATCATACATACGTCGAAAACATGTAATTAAAAAATTTTAGAGACTCACTTCAACCAACGAGTGCTGCTAAGATCTCATTGCAGTTGATCATAGATTTTCAGGCCTATCATATATTTTAAAACATATCCTGACATGCAAGAATTTGTCACTGAGCAAATATTCTCGTGCACACAAAATATACTTTTAGGAGACTATCACGATAGAAGCATTTCACACCAAAAAATCTTGTTCGCTTTGAACTCAGACGAGTTGGTTGTTTGTTTGTTTATCTGTCTGTCTTTTCCTACGAGAGAGTTAATTATCGAAGCAGTGAGAACTTTACATCCTGGCTTGTGGTTGTGCCTTAGAAACTCGAGTCTAATGAGACCGTACTTGCCGACTTATCTGATTTAACATCGGAGCATCTGAACATTGGCGAGTTATTTTAAATAATGATTTCTTTCTGTTGTTGTGGCTGGTCCATGAAGAGGGAGTTTTTTTTTTTTTTTTTTTTTTTTTTAAAAAAAAAAAAAAAAAAAAAAAAATCCAGCTACGAAGGGAACAGACGTCTAGGGCACGGATACTTATTTAATGGCTTGCTGTAATGCGTATCATTAGTAATGGCAATCATGAACTTTCACGGAGTGTTTATTTTGTAAATACACATAATGGTGCTTTCGAAAGAGAATATTAGCCGTCCCTTGCAACGAAGACTCTGTCGTGGAAGTAACAACTCCTGGACCTTTTAGTACATGGCTTCCTGACCCGGTCCATTTCACTGTTGATGCTTTGGGGGGACATTTTGATAAGGCCAGCTGTCATTTCCTGCACGATCATCTACAATGAACCGCAATCTCCTCTAAATAGATATAGCAGAGGACATCTGAATATCTATCACGAGATTTGAACATCGGGCACACCTGTAAAACTTCACATGCATTAAAAGCCATTAGTTTGAGGTCATAAAATGCAAAAAGGATTCCAGGTTATCTGGAACACTCTACAACTGGAGATAGGTAATTTGATTAGCATACTTCTGATCTATTCTATTTGATTCTAAAAAGAAGTGGGAAGAAATTTCTCCACCTGAGACCCGAGACATTGTTCATTTTAGAACTTTTAATCTTGCTTTCATTTTTTTGCCCGCCAACGCAAAAAAAACGTTTACTGGACGTTTGGGTTTATTTGGACCTTTCTTCGCTCTATCCCAATGTCGAAATTGTTTGATTTTAGGGAACATAGACGGGGTAGAAGCAAAGAAGGCTTGATTTAGAGGCATTCATTGCTCCATCTGACTGGAGAGTCCAAGAATGGTAGGGAATCATTCGAATGAAAGGAGAAAATGTTTTTGTCAATTTAACAAACCTTGGCTTGGCTGTAACAGATCTTAAAAGTATATCTTACGTGTGCGGAGACTCTAAATATTACATCTGCTTTAAATATTCTCGGGTGTCTGAGGCCTTTGTGGAGAGGATTCAAACACCTTTTTGTTATCATACAACTAGCGTATTTTGTAATGGAGGAAGCTGGACCGTTCAAGGAATTCACCTTTTCTTACGGTTTCTTTCCTTTCTTTCTTCTCTCCCCCCGCTCCGCCCCTACATTGTGGTTTTTGTTGGGGGTCTGGTGGGGGGGCTTTAGTTGAAGACGTTCACATGAAACTCCTAGTCTTCTTTCAAGAAGAGACGAGCCCTTTAAGATACTAATTACAACATCCGCAGTAAGATTTGTAAATTAAATATGCATGAAAATACATTCGCTAATATCGCAACCTTTTGTCCTAAATTAGGTAAATAACACTAAACTTTGTGTTGGTGGAAAGGAAAGTATTTATAGATATTAATTACCGTCGGGCTAATTTAAAGTATCCCTTATTAATTTTCTCCTGGTTTTACAGTTTTCAGGAGTAATTGCCATCCACCTACATACACGATCCTCCCATAATATTCTTCATCAGATGAAATATCTACCTCCACCCAGTTTTAATAGAGTTTTAATAAGTATCTTTTATTGAGATTTTTTTTGTTTTTAAAGAAGCTTTTTTATTCATTCAAATCGAATATTAGCTTAGACAATGGAGAAATCAGGAACTGAGACTTCAAGCGGGCCTGTGAGGTTTCACAGGGATCGGAGCCAGGTGACTGTGCGCTTTGCAGAGGAAAAGGCTGGATGGGATATTGACTGTTTCCTATCCATAGCTGGGCCCTGGAGGCCTGGCTGTTGGGGCCTTGGCTGACTGACGACTCCTTAATAGACACATAATTGTTGACAAATACCTTCCGATAGACTGTGGCAGCGCCCAGCAGACAAAGGAGTCTGAAGGGTGACAGAGACCAGAGTCGAGCCATTTGGCGGAGGTGGAACCTTAGGGAGGGAAGAGCTGGCGGTCGTGGACAGCCCTCGTAAGAGAAACTGAGGCACGGCACCACCGCCACCAGGGCTGGGCGTCCCTGCCTACATCAGACGATTAAAAAGACTGGCCGTCTCTCTGGGTCACAGGGCGTGCTGGGGAGGGACGGACGCAGGCTTCTTTCTGCGTGGCTTGGTGTCAGCTCTGTGGACTTGCTCACATTAAAACAAAATTACACGTGTGTGTGTGTGTGTGTGTGTGTGTGTTTCTACAGATCTAAAATTTCATATCTAGACTATTTTGTGGCTCGTTTCAGGACATTATAAAATCCATCGACCCGATGCTCGCAGAAAACAATAGACTGTTCAGATGATATGGAGGAGGCTTGGGGAGTAAGAAAAACATTGTCACGTTTGGGCATCAGCCCCGTTTACCGCTGGAACATCAGACAGGGGAGCCTGGAGCTGCCTGTCCCTCCAAGCCGATGCCCGGCTGAGAAATAGCTCTTGAAAGCTGGCCTCGCAGGATACCATCCCTTCGGTCTGTCTTTTGCCTTCAGTAACTCCCGTTCCTTGGCAGGGGGGGTGGGGGCTTACCCTCAACCAGGAGAGGCCATCACTGCTCTCAGTGAGTGACAACGGCCTGCCGAGGATGGGACTAGGCGACGTGTTTTAGATCTGCAAGCTGCTATACGATAAAATAAAAGGAAAACCAAGTTCCAATGCAGCCTTGGCCTAGTCGGCAGAAAACACCAGACAAAGCAGCCGAGGGAACCCAGCCGAACGCCATCAGCACGGCAGCTCCCCTAATAGGGTCCTGTGGACGCACGAGGGTGACATCCTGCGTGAAAGCGAACCTGCTCGTGCCCAAAAGACCTCGAGTCCCGCCTTTGATTCTTCTTGATCAAATAGGCAGATTAAATCCCACGTCGCACGGCAGGGCCAACCCGAGCTTTCTATGTCAACTGCTAGGCGTCCCGGTGACGATCTTACCCATCTTTGTATGCAGGGAGAACCGGGGGCTCATGTATTTCAGGAAGATGTACAAAACGGGCGAGCAGATCTGTGAGTCTGATAGCTTCCGGGCTTCGTGGCAGAAGGACGAGCCAGATAAGGACATTATACGTGTCACCTGCTGTCAGATGCACCCCCGTCATTGGGATCCACTTGTGGGGGAAAAGAGATTATATTTTAAAGTCGCTTCTTTGCAATCTGCAAGCATTCCTAAACAGGCAGGCTTCTCCCGACAGCTGCCTCAAACTGTTGTGTGTGCGTGTGTGTACGCGCGTGTGTGTGTGTTTGTGTGTGTGTGTGTGTCCATTAATTCAGAATTACTCCAATTACAAGCTTTTGATGCTCTGAAACCCTCTCTCTAACCCAAAAGAGATGGAGAGTCCTCACACAGTCCAATCAGGTCATTTTCCCTGCCGCCGGCAGCAGATGTAAGCAATTTACTTTTTTATTTCTGCATATTCAGTGCGAGCGGGGCTGTTGGGGACCTTTCACCCCAAAGCCTGCAGGATTCTAACCCTATCAAATTAAAGCATTTTGCTCACTTATTCCCAAACGCTTTGCTGGTACTAAGCAGACATCCCGCTGCATAGCAATGGCGGGTGTGTTCGTGTCTGCCCATAGCCCCAGCCTAATCAGAGATTATTAAGGAAAATATACAGTGCTTTAATTTGATGAGATTGCTTATAGGTAGTGCAGTTGAAGGTCGCACTTCTGCGTGTGTCTCCCTCCGTCTGTGTAATATTTCCTCTTCGCTTGACAACCCGGCGCTGCAAACAGTAGGCCAAGGCGACACGTTTATTTTTTGACACGCCGTGATGGGCTCCGTAGGGATAAAGATGAATTATTTAAAGATCGCATAAACAAACATCCCGGGCCAGGTTTCGGTGACATCTTTCCCTTTGTGCTCTGGGGATGAGAGTCGCCTTGAAAGGACATGTTCTAGAATGTGCCTTCTCGGGGCAGGGATGCGTGGAGATGGAGGGTCCGGACAGACCACTGCCAAATGGCCGCTAGCTCCTGCGACCGGCCGGGCAGGCTGAACCCCAGCTCTCCGCTCTCAGGCGAGGGGGTCTCTGAAGAACCGATTCGCCCCCCTCTGACCCCTGGAAAGTTCTCCACCTGCTGTGAGCTAATTGAGGCAGGCCGGCCGCACAGATGGGAGCGATGGGGCCGCTGGGGGCCGTGGGGGCTCTTTACTGTCATCTGGTACACCTGTGAGAAGAAGCCAGGGGACCTAAGGTGACCGAATGGTTCCCCGGCCAGGCGGGGGAATCGCTTGACTCCGTCTGCTCATTTCGGGGTTGATTTTCGGGTCGAGTTTGCTTCCTGTCTCAGGCGGGTCCTTTGTGATCTCGCCGCATCCCGCCTGGAGAACCGCAGACTGACACGCGCTGCCTGCTCTTGGCAGCGCAGAGTCGGTTCTCTGTCCCCCTGTTTCTAATTCAGATGCCATCGAAGGCTCCGGGAGAGGCATTCGAGAAATAAGGGCAACTTCTAATCTTCTGTCAAATTTAATGGCTTCTGTGTATGTGTCCGTGTAATAGACCAACTGCAGGCTGCTTTACCTCAAAATTTACATGAAAATTGCTTTATGCAGCTGTATGTAAAAATGCAAGCCGCACAGCGTCACTGTACCACGCAGGTCACAGCGGAGCCCCGTGGTATT
>NW_006443292.1:3026113-3031730 GCF_000325575.1 Pteropus alecto | reverse complement strand
GCGGGGTGGGGGCCGGGGGAGGACATGAGAGGGCTCTCGAGGACAGCGCCATGTGCGACAGAGCCGAGGGGTGGCAGGTCCCCTTCCCTTCCCGTGTGTCCCCGACCACGTCTTCAGTGCCTTTTTTTTTTTTCCCCTTGAATCTTTATTATTTTAAAGGAAAATCACACCGGGTTCGTTGTTCCGGTCCCAAACTGTATTATCTAAATTATTTGAAGGATCTCACCATTGCATCGGGGGCCTAGAAGGAGGGGTGAGGCTCCTCGTGAAATAATGAGGCTTCAGACGGATGGAACATTTCACACAGTCCTCTCTATATGTTGTCTGAGTCGCAATTTTCCCAATCTGGGGAGATGATCATTGGGAAGTAATAAAGAACTAAGAAGAAGAATAATAATAGTGATAATATTGCTGCTGCAGAGGGCTTTGGGACAATTTCTCTTTGGGACTCTACGTGGGCAGGGGTGGGTCTGGCCTCCCCGGTCTGGTTCAGGCTTTGAAGATGATATTTTGTTGTATTCCCACTAAAAGCCACAACACTCCAAGGACATTTGTGTTCACCCCTTAGGAGCCTTTTGTGCATTAAAGTCGGGTGCTCAGTGTGGTTCCCACTGCAGGCACTCGGCCCAGCAAAGGTCACTCTTGGGCCACAGATCAGAGGCCCGGTCACAGTCCCCGTGAGGTCGCCTGGGTGGCTGTAGGGAGAGGATGGTGCTGTCTGTCATTGCTGGGCTCGAGGCCCGGGTTCCAGCTCATCCCCAGGCTTCTGAGGAGGAACGCCATGAGCTCCCAATGCCAGCAGCAACTTCTTCATTTTAGTTCATGTTTTATTAATCTGTATATAGGTGCATGTATCTGCATCCATCGACATTTTTCTCATGGTTTTATGTTATGAAATGCTTCCATAAAGTCAATTTATCTGACGGCTCCCATTTCCTGTAGTTAGATGGCTAATTGAATATCTTTATTTAGAACAGTTTGTTATAGCTGGCAGCTGGGTGGTTTTGGGCTAACGCAGCCTTGCTGGTGAGGTCTGGCTGGGTGACGACTGCCTCTTACTGGAACTGACTCTGTCCGTTTATCTACTTTGTGCAACAGCCATCCAGAACTTTCCCTCCTTACTTGGCCAATCTTTTTCACTTCTCATTTTAAAACATCCTTTGGGCATGTGTCTTGTCTTATTTTTCTTTGCTCAGCGCCAGATTAAATTTCTCCGACTACGGAAGAAACCTAAAAACACTAAAAACGAACAAACAAACAAAACCCAGAACAAATAAACGCATTTTAAAAAGGCCATTAAAAAATCGTTTGTGTTTAAATCTTTCCGTTTTAAGACCATACACGATACCTCTGCCATGAATGATGCTCAAATTCTGGCTGTTATTTGCACATTTATGGTACAGTTGGGGCAGGTCGTTGTTCGTTTTTTTTTTGCTTGTCGTTTGTTTTGGTTTATTTGTTTGTTTTTGATTTTGAGGAGAATACCGGAGGCATGCCACAGAGTCAGATGTGAATATGCTCTCTTGGCAAATAAGTAAAGCATTAGCTTGGCAAGACAAACAAACAAACAACAATTTTCTTATACTGGAGAGCCTTATGATATAAACGTGGTTCTTTTGGAATCTATGAAGATTAAGGTATTGAACGATTTTATTCCTTTAAGAATTACGGTATAAAGAATGAAGTTTTCGTTGAAAAGATAAGTTATTGGTAGACAGATGTTAGGATGAAACAGGCTTTGCAAAATTGTCGAGCTGATGACGCAAATTAACTGGGAATAAATGTTTGAGCCGTTTCTTCTATTCGACATCCATTCCAGTTGTATCCAAAGCACTTTCGAAAAAATCAAAATATTCCTTTCGAATCGTCCTCAGCATGACGCGATGTGATATCTCGCCCTCAGCCTCGGAAACGGGATTTATCATTATGTTCCGATAGCTGCTGCCATGTTATAAAAGATGCCACTTCCCTTCACGATTTGTCACACGAGAGCCACGTAATGGAGCCACTTCAGCTGTCATATGCGTCACCGAATGTGTCATATTATCAAACATAACCCGGCGATCAGGAGAAGCGGAACAGAGACGTTTACTGATATTTAGATGAGTAATCTAAAAACAAAAACGGTTACTCTTAAAGATTTCTAATACACATATTTGAGTTGCTCTTGGGTGTTTCATTGTCTATGCAGAATATATGGAACATATAGTCTCAAGTAGATGTTTCTACCTCTCTCAACCCTGCAGGGAAAACCAACCAACCAATCAACCAACCTAGTGCTCTGGAATTTAACTGTTGGAATTTACTTCAGACTAACATAATGTGGCAGGCCTAAACAACTACCATCCTCCTATTGTAGTGAATATTTCCCTGATGTGTTATTGTGATTCTTTCTTAAATTAGGTTAGGTGTGATGCTGATTTTCCTGTGGAGACCCTCACCTTGTAATTCTGAGAATGGACACTAGGTGGCAGTGGTGCTAGTGAGGGCAGTTTAGGTCTAGAGATGATGTGACTTTCAGGTATATATATGGCTTCCCACAAAAACAGAGGGGTGTCTAAAAGCAACGAGACAGATATTCTACTAATTACTAATTACTAGTGTTTGTACCCGTAAGTACAGAGAAATACAGTTTGAGAAGGAGAAAAGAAATAAAGCCACCTTGATACGTAAGGTGCTCAACCAAACAGTTTGTCTTAATTACGAGTCTCGCTGTGTTTACAGTAACGTTGAAAAGCTACTCGAGTACAAATGTTTGTACCCTGCTAATAATAATTACTTCCTTTTTAGGCATCACTTGAGAAATTATAGGGAGAAAAAAGAATCATATTCTAAGCCATAAAAAAGAAGAACCCGAAATTGCCCAAAACTTACATGGGTAAAAAAAAAAATTAAAACAGTCTATTTATAAAATTTAATTACTATTCTAAATATCTGTCAGGTCAAGAAAGAAATGATAGATTCCCATCATTTTAAAAACAAAAATGCAGTACCATTTATGAGAGTAATTGGATGCTTCCAAAACTGTAGTGAAAAGCAAATTCATAGCATTATTAAATATGAAAAAATGAAAAAATGAAAAGAAATCCATTAATCCTTCAACTCAAAACAGATAAAGCTATAATTATAAAGAAGCAATGTTGGTAAAGAGTAGAATGCATAAATAAATGAGTATATAAATGTAAGAGGCTGTTTCTATGAAGAAAAGAATTTCAGACAGACCTCTTAAATTCTCCCCCAGATAATAAAATAGATAGTACAAATAAACAAAGTTATAATTGAGGAATGGTCTAACAACAAATGTGGAGACAGAAATTATATGGACTCGCTATATAAATACATGCTAAGTAAATCGAAGCACTCAATATAATAACTTTTTTCAGAAAATCTAAAATACTGCTATTAATTCCAGATGAGTAAATAACATTGATGTGCTAATACGATCAAAAAGCAGCAATCAATACTTATTATTAAGAAAAAAGGGCTAGAAGACCAAAAAAATGGAATTAACATTATTTAAAAGAGTACAATATGGGGCTTATCCCTGGAATGCAAAAGAATAGAATCAAATTTAAATACACACTTTAAATGACTAATATATATATTCTCATCAATGACACATGCTGCACATACTCACATGAGAATCAGAAACAAGACATGGATATTAGTGATGTTCTACGTGTTACAGGATGCGTCAAAAATAAAACAAAAGATGAACTAACTCAGAAGAGAGAAATACAGTTTATTTTTTGCAGATAGCATTTTTAACCTACAAAACTTGAAATTATTTAGAAAAAATGCAAACATTAATAAGAGAGTTCATTAAAGAAGCTAAGTAGCAAAGAAATAGATACGAAACTCCTACATCTGAGCAATGAATATTTAGAAATATAATGGAAACAACTAATTCAGAAGACAGAATTAACTGAGGGGCCTACAGCAGCCCAAGTAAATGAGAGGGCATTTTCAAAAGAGAGACATGACTAATATAGTTCTCTGCTGATTTATTTACAGTTTTAACAAAGTCATCAAAATACCACTGTTATTGTTTGGGCACCTCTTTATGTGATCAGAAAGTTTATTGGATAAATAAAGAGCTGGAAAAACCCAATGCAGAGAAAAGAATAATTAAGGAGGACTTAGCTCTAGTAAATATTAAATTCTTCTTTTTTTTTTAACTGGCAGTCATGTAGAAAGGCACATTAGTATGAAAATCAATAGATCAATGGAAAAGAATAGACTACTTTGAGATAGACTTTGATGCAGATGTGTTCACGTAGCGATTGTTTAAGGTGATATTGTAAATTAGAGAAGGAAATTTATTTCTCAAAAGGTGGAGTTAAGACACTTGGGGTCGATAGTGCCAGAGGAGCAAAGGGTCCTCTTGAAGTGGCATCAGGGTAAACACAGAAGCACTACGCGCGAATTCACGGCCAAAGTCATCCCATCAGTAATTAATCGTCTCTGAGGTCGCCGGGAGTCCAGGATCTCTGCCTCTTTTTGCTTCGCATTTTGTTCACCCCACACTGTTCTGTTTCCCCAGCAGAGATCCCATCTACCCCGCTTCTCTTCCTCTCTCCAGAATGTTCCCATCTTGTCTTGTTGATGTCCAGAGCTGCGATCAGCAAAAACTCCCCTACACCTCCATTCTCTTGTGAAATATTCTCTAGGGGGGCGGCTCTTCCCTGAGGATACCTCCGACACCGTGGGTCTTCGGCGAGGCTGTTTTTTGCTTATAGTCTCATTTTTCGAGGTCTGGCGATGGGAGTCTTTCCACCATCCATTCCACTGCATGCTCCTTGATCTTGGTTAAAAACCGGCTCTGTCACTCTGTAGGGTGTCTGTCATCATTTCCACGTCGTAGGCACTCAGTCACTGCAAACTGTAACTCAAGGTTCAAGCTCTTACTTTCCATCTTTGATTCTGATCACAATCGAAAATACTCTTCCTTTCCCTTTCCGGGGATAAAAACTATAGGAATAATCAGAGTCGTGGGCAAAGATTTATGTGTAAGTTAGCTTATGTCAGTGTTATTTTATAATGGCAAAAAATTAGAATCAATTTAAACATTTGAAAATATGTGTAAGGCTCAGCAAATTATAGTAGAGCCTGAGGACAAAGCATTTGTATAAAGACATTAAAATTGTGTTGGTCGAGAATGGTTATTGACTTATTGTTTTCGGTTTTCTGCAATGCCAAACAATGCTACAGTGAACATTCTTATATGTCTCTTTCTTCCTTTCTTCCTTCTTTCCTTCTTTCCTTCCTTCCTTCCTTCCTTCCTTCCTTTTGGCTTTCCACCAGGAAATGGCAGACTGTGGGACTTCTCAGCCTCCATAATTATGTGAACCAGTTCCATATAATTAATCAATAATATCTATCTATCTATCTATCTATCTATCTATCTATCTATCTATCATCTATCTACCTACTTATCTACCTACTTACCTATCTACCTACCAATCTACTTAGCTATGGATATATGGATATAATGACTGATGTTTTTATATTGTAAGATAGATTTGCAAAAGTGGAATTACTGTATCAAGGAGTAGGACCTTTAAAATTTTAATGCATGTTTTCAAAACACTTTATTAAAATACTTTAACAGTTTATA
>NW_006443292.1:2974640-3026101 GCF_000325575.1 Pteropus alecto | reverse complement strand
TATTTCACCATAGCGTTGTCAGCACTGATTGTTTTTGATCTGTTTATTTTTTGCCAATTTCTTATGTGAGAAATGAAATTTTATTGTTGAATGCACAGTTCTGTGACTATTAGCGAATGACCAAAAAAAAAAAAAAAACATCTCTTAAAACTTTTCTTTTCTTTTTTTTTTTTTAGACCCAATGTTAGGATTAGGGAGGAAGGGGAGAGAGGCTTCTAAATTGCCCCCAGACTATCTCACTAGCTGAGGTTACTGCCTCATCACTATTTTCCTAATAGCTAAAATCTGCATAATAATTTTTTATTTATAATATACTTTTTATACATCATCAAATTTAATTTGAGGTACAAACCAGGTGCAAAATGGTCTGCGAAACACAGAAGTAGCTCATTATGCATAAATTTGAAGTGCCTTTGACTGCACTGAGGATGGTCAAGGGAGAATGTGTCCTTTCTTTACACTGGATAGCCCATGAGTTGTCTCTGCTGTGTGTTTGTGGTCCTGGGCCATCCTCAGATTTTCACCACAGACTACCTTAGGTGTGTCATTCTTGATACCCAGTGCCATTTGGGGATGCATTTCATTCTCTATGAGTGCCTCCTCAAACTTGCAAAAAGTATAACGTCTCAAAGTGGCAATTTCATGCCCACTTTAAGCTTCTGCCTTAAAACATTGCCACTTTGTAGCTGTGAGGCAGCCCAAAGGCAGGAGACAGGCGAGCTTTATGCAGTTGGTCCCTCGCCCAGCACGGCATGGCCAACAATGGCTCGTGGAAGAATCGCCATGTGTCCGCATTCCCTCCAAATCGCCCTTGGCATGCCAAGAGGTCAAAGTGTATGTGGCACACACAAGGTCAAAGGAAGAGAGGAACACGCTCTGGGCCTCGCGTAGGGAGAAATGAGCCTTCTGCAGGCAAAACCATCTTCTAAAAAGGCTCAGCGGGACATCACAATTGACGGTATCTGCCACCGTCTTGATAGGGAAAGTCAAATAACTCACTCAGGGGCAAAACTCAAAACGTTTTACGTCTTCGGCACTGACTGACAAAAGCAGAACTGAGAATGGTAAAGAAGCTACTCCGCTGTGCGGATGGGGCGTAGCGACCCATCCCTCTGGGGAGGGACTGGGGACAAAGCAATCGAAGGGCACTCACAGAGTATTGAGTTATGAAGCTGTTGCCATGAGTTGGGATCAAGACAACATCTGGTGGCTTCTCTCTCCTCTTCCTGCCCTGCCATCTGAGATCTTAAATAGGGAAGACAAGTGGTCTCTACGGCCACCATGTTTATCAAGTCCAAAGGATGCTATTGACACGAGTTTCAGCGCTAAGGACTCTCCTCACCCCCGCCCAGAGCTGTGCGACACCGTGACCCTGGATCCTGGATTCCACCATTTCACATCAGTCAGGATTGTATCGACCATCTTCTTCTACTTCCAAAGTTGCCATTTTCTTTGGGAAGTCCGTGGCGTGTCCCCCGTGACTGCCACAGCACAGTCTTCCAGCGTCTTCATTTCAAACCATCCCCGTCAGCTTAGGGAAATGAGATCTCCGCCATCCTATCTTGGAATATAGATAAGAGTGTATGAGGATTCGTGTAGCATTTCGAAGGGTTTTGGAATACACAGTGCCAATCATGGGTGTGCCATGCGGGAATATTTTGCATTTGCATGCCTGCACATTTTCTCCGGTGAATCTTATCTTGTCTGCTAAATCAGTTGTTCACTGGCTTTAAATAACTCCTGAATTAAAAAAAAAAAAAAAAATCTCTAAGTCCCCCTGGGTCCAGGCAGTCGGTTGCACTGAGGCCACGGAGAGGGGCCATGCTGGGATGAATTGGTTGTGAAGTGAACCCACAGGGGACCCCCTTTTAAGAGGATGAATCAGCCCTGTACTGTTTCTTTCTTGCAAATGGGAACTGACTGGCCGGTCTGATATTTTTAAGGATACTTTCAAAGCCTTTGATCCCATCATTTAAATGGATTACAAATTACAGTCATTTTAATTAGGTGGGTCTTTCTCATTTGTTATTCACATTTGAAGATCTCTCTTTGATTCCTGGGGCCAGTGTCTTGGGGGTCATGGCAACCTTTCTTGGGATCCCCGGTCTGATATAACCAGACTATGGGACCGTAGACAACTTAATATCTTTGAGCTACATTTTCCATCCTACTCATGCGGGAATAATGAGACTTATTTCGAGAGGCTGTTTTTTTGAGATTGTGTATACCATTCCATATGAGAAGGTCTACACAGTTCCTGGTTCACTATATGTGTTCAATGCAGATCAGTTAAACCCGAATCTGGCTTATGACTAAGGAAGTAGTTGGAAGCCAATATTTGGTGAGTGCAAAGGGCCTGGGGTTGTGTACAATGATTCCCCTATTCTTCAGTTGTCTTCAATGTCTGCTAACAAAAACATCCAACCTGACTCTCCTAGGTAAAATGATAACAACTCATTAAAGCTATTTATGATGTTTTTCTTCAAGGCCACCTTTCCATCCATTCTAGGTGTTCAAGGCAGCTGAAGGTGAGAGAGAAGATTTAGGGGTAGATTAGACATGGCCTATGCCCTGGAGGATTCATATTACACGGGTTACTTATGATTAGAATGGGCGTAAGTGATGATGATGCTCACATCGCTGACGGGGTCTGACTGTGGGACGGGGGAGAAGTGACTCTCACTTTCCTTGGGCCACGTCCTTCTGGGAACGAAGCCAAGATGTTCTTTGTCCCCTTTACATCGCGAGGACCTAGTATGGAGGTCGACAGATCTACGTTGAATGACCGACTGACCGATCGAATGTATTTCACCCAGCAATTGCCAGGCTTTACCACAGCGCCGAGCTAGTACCTGCTCACCAGTTTCCCACTCTAGTCAGTCTGAAGGGCCCTTTGTTTCCATCCCATTCTTTTACACGTGAAAAGCACGACAAAGCAAAAATGGGACAACGGGACACATACGAACATGCCACTGTAGTGGCAAAGTTCTCAAATACAACAACTGAATAGAAGAGCAAGAAGAAAGTTTAAGAAAAACAACCAGGAAACACAGAGGGGCGATGGAATGGGGTTTTGGCAAAGCTCTGTCTGTGCCATACACAGGCCTCTCTCCTTACCCGCTCCGAAGGAAGCGTTTTGACCTAAACTCAACTCAGAGGATGAGATGGATGTTCTCACGACGTAGTGAAATCTTCTCTTGGCTCCAGCCTTTGATGGCATGAAAGAAGCTTGGTGGCCATGGCTCTCTCCAGTGGCAAGCATTGTCTAACTTCCTATCTGCTCACCACTGCATTATCCCCAGAAATGTGTCATTCTTTGAACTCCCCTAATTTTGGAATGCTTTATGTTTTCGATCATCTGAAACTTAAAAACAAGCAAGTAAACAAACAAAACAAAAAACAACACGTGAATAATATTCACCAAGGCGTGAATGATAGCCACCCAAGTACCTACCCTTCCCAAGCGTTTGGTGTTTTTAAGCTGCTTTCATAGACATGATCGCACTTGAGTTTCAACAACCTTTTGAGGCAGGTGGAGAGGGAATATTATGCTTATTTTATTGCTTAAAAGCAGAAGAGGCTCAGAGAATTCATTCGATTTACTCAATCAGAATCCCATGTCTAATGGGAATGGAGTTGGGAGCATAGAGGACGGCGACTGCCATCCACACAAACTCCATTACATGCCAAATCGGTTCTTTTCCTCTAGAGATTCTGAGTTGAGAGAAGCATCCAACATGGAAAACGAGTCTGGAATAGAATATTTTCCAGTGATCAAGACCGGCACTGTTAAGTATTGATTCGTTTCTCAGTGAAAGTTACTCAGATGTTTACTGAGACTTTTTTTCCAAAAATACCCTGCAACAAACAGAGTAGCCACCCAACGGTTGCTTTTACCGTTAACCATCTCCTCCTGGGGAATATTAAGAAACTAAACGTGGATGTGGGGGGCTGACCGCCTGCTTCTCCTCATGGCTGAGGGCGGGTCATGGCTCGCCTCTGGCCCACGCAACAGGGCTCCTTGGTCCCCACTGACCCTTCCAGCTATGTCGGCCTCTGCTCTGTGAACTCTGCCCTCTTATTTACAGCAGGACGTTTCTGAAACAAAGCCAACATTTGGTAAAGGTCAGCCTTTCAAAAAGAGCAGAGAGTATCAGTGAAATCGACAGGAAAAAGATAAACAACTGGAAAACATCTGTCTCAACTGTTTACTCAGGCTGGCTGATTTGGGATGATGGCCTAGGGGGCTAATAGCAAAGACAAGACAAAGTCCCTCTCTTTCGAAAGCCCAGAAATGAAGGGGACTCGTAGACGCTGGCTTACTTACTGACCGTTCCCATTTATGTTTCTGATTATTTATATACTCCGCCATCTAGTTTTTATGCTTGCAAAGGACCGTTTTTGGAAAACATTTCGCAGCTTGTGAATTATGGTAGGGATTTAAGGTAGTAAATTAGGGCAGGGCCGGGGGCAGGGAGGGCAGAAAGAGAAGCATCGCTTTTCCTAACTCCTAACTCCTGCTGAGCTGCCCCATTTCGTTTGGTTGTTTTTTCTTTTTTCTTTTTTTTTTAAAGGCCGGTCATTCCTATACAGTCACCCAGGGACATCGTATCTGGGTCTTTTCCACTCACTTTCTAATAGATAGTTCTGATGAGAAGAAATTCATTTTGTTCTTGTGCAGTCAGCCTTGCCTTGGGGACGGGTACCTCTGAAATGCCATCCCCACGGCACTGACAGTGAGAATCCCGCAAGCCTGAGCTGGATTAGCACTCGATCCATCGGCGACGGTTACAGACAGAACAGGAAGCAGTGAAGTTTCAGGTGGCCACTTATCAGAGACGTGCCAAGGGCTCAGAGATGCCCAGAGACCACTGATGAGGGTGTTTGTGACAACCGAGCCCGTTGTGACTTCAGTGGAGATTATGACTTAGTTGAACAGTATCAGGCGAATCTCGGGCAGCATCCATCACGAGAGAAACAGACAAACTTCCTCTGGTGTTACCATCAGGATTCTGGACTTCGTCTTTGCAATCAATATCATAAGATATTAATGTTCCTATATAGGTCAGTGCCAAAGATTTGCGGTGTGGCACTACTAAAATTTATTAATTTATAATAGCAGCAAAGATAATTCCTGGAAATTTTCGCTCTTGCAAGAATAGCCGAAGGCCCTCCCTTCGTTAAAAAAGAAAAAAAAAGAGTGGCTTATTATAATAGCAGTCTGCATATCCTGGGGGCTAAATCATTTTCCTTGAAATGAAGCAACTCTAACAATTAAATCCTGATAAAAAGTTGCCTATAACGCTGATAGCAGTTCTGTCTCTTGCGCCAAACTTACACAATAAATTCTGCTTCATAACTGAATTTTTTAGCATTTTGTGAAAGATCTTACTAATATTACCTGTTATTCCTCTTTTAAAAATATTTTATACTTACTTCATGTTTATTTCCCATGTTATTTTCCACATACACGTATCATAAATAAAAATATAGATACAAACGTGGATCATTTATATACACTTTCTCACACACACAGCTTCTCCTTGTGTAAATTTTTCATTGTCAAGTCTTTCTCCTATACTAACTGAACCATAAGGCGATCTTTGCATTGATTTCTGTTTGGACTTCTGTTGCTGATAAGCTAGGATCTTATCAAACGTATCTATTATCCTATCATGAAGGAAGCACAGCAAAAAGTTTTAAAACATTTGGTTTGGGGGTCAAGCCAACCTGGTTCAAATCCAGCTTCTGCCATTTACAGGCTCTATGATTCAAGTTAGATAAACCATCTAACTTTGCTCATCACTGCCTCTGGCGTGATAAACACTACCGTATAGATTTTCAAGTCTCTATACGTGCAAGATGCTGCTCAGGGCAGCACTTGAAGCAAATAATAACGGCTTTTGTTCTTATCACTATAATTATAGCCATAATTGATAAGTCGTATTAACTTATTCTATTTATTGCATATTATTGATAATTATTGCTATCAGGAAGACGAGATCGCGTAGTACATTGATTTATGCTTTGAAAACATGGATTTTTTTTTCGCTTAAGGAAATGTTTTTATTTTCCAATCAATGAAATGGGGATGATGGTACTCCAGCATCTAAAGTCCTTGCTCTTACTCTATTTGTACATATTGTTGAGCAAAGATAACTCAAAGAAATAATGTAAAGGTTCTCGATGAATTATAATCTCCAAATGTTAGTTATTATGTTGTAGCATCTCCTATCATCGAGATATAAGATATGATGGGTTTACTTTGGATCCCACCCAATGCTTATCAAATTTTACACATACTTCTAGACAGAGTACTAAAGATCCTTACAATATGGCACAAGGTTATTGTATGATAATGGTCTCTCAGAAGGCTGTTAGCTAAAATTTCAGTGTGAACGCTTTGTAGTCTACTAGCAAGTAATAATTTCTGTTGACTGGATGAGTTTTTTAAAAAAGTCTGATTCATCAACACATGCCACAGGTAACATTGTTAACAGGTAAAAAAAAAAAATTGGGGGGAGAGAAGGGGGTCCTTTTTTTGGTGCAATTCTCAAGAGTTTTGTATAATTCAGGCTTAATCTCTCACCAGTTGATGACCCAGAGCAAACTCATTAGCTTCCAGGCCTTCGGTCCTTCCACTTAAGATAGAGGAGGTTGCATTTGGTGATCTTTTTTTTTCTAAGATCTCTTGCAGCTCTAAAACCAAATCATTTACTGAAGACAGAGATGAGTTCACTTGTACACGAGAATGCACGTATGTGGACATTTGTCACCTGTACAGATATATCTTTGGAAGCTAGAAGGAAGCCTCTTATTTTGAGAGAGGAAATGAAAAAAAAAATATGCGATAGACATTTGAAAAATAAAATTAAGGTGAGATTATGCCAATTTTCTAGGAGAAAAAAAAAAAAATTCTTTGGCTAACGCTACCACAGCCAGATCCGAGTCTTAAAAATGCAAAGACGCTGCTTTAAATCATGGTTCTTTTAATTAGGGTCATTGCTACAAATGAAAGCTGATTTGGGTGCTCGTCTAATAAGAAAATGCCAGTTACGGTATATTATCAACCCTGACTTGCCAGGCATTGAATTTTCTGATATGGTCTGCTGGGAACCTTAAATGAACAAGAGCAATTATAAACCTAAAGTCTACAGCCATTTGTTGGCATTATCTCAGGATAATTTCCCTGAAACATTCATGATGAAATGCAAAGGTAGATAATTTAAAAATCCATTTAAAAGAACTGTGGTATAATTTAAGCGAAGGTTTTTCTCTGTAGTGGAACGGACATTACAGCGAGACCTTACCTCTTGAAATGGATCCCTTACAGAATGATCTTTGTTAGATCTTATTGCCCTGGGAAGCACTTTAAACAAGTTGAAACAATTTTCTCCAGTCTGGGATGAGTAAAACAAAAACGTTGGTCTTCTTTGGTTTTTGTTTAACTGAGGAAAAGCATAAAAGTTCATCTTAGAAGGCTACCAAGGGCTCTTATTGTTGAAGGGGGTGCGGGAAAGAATGGTGAAAAATTCAACAGGTAAGAAACACCGTTTTTTCCTCTTGGCTTTTATACAGTGTGACACCTCATGTTCTTCAGATGACGTGATAGCGAATTAAAAGGTGAAGACGTGGTCGTTTTGTAAACGTATAGGTGTGATAACTATAGAGAAGCCCCTGATTTAACTTTACCTTTAATTTCTCTCTCAAATAACTTCTCATCTATCAGATATGTCCCATAATAAGTGGAAGCATAATAAAATTTAAGAGAACCTCATAATAAAAAAAAAACAAAACCGACTGAGATGAATGCATAAATATCGGAATTATGATGCCATAGTCGTGGTTTGTTCTCTCCATCTATCTCTAGTCTTCCCCCTTTAATTTCTTCTCTTATGTTCTTGAGTGGGGATTGAATATCAAGGTTAAGACTCAGTAATAGCCCAATTTTATCGCTGATCTCTCAACCCAGAAAAATATGGGTTTATAAAGGAATTTCTGATGAAGCCTGCGCTGTCATCAACTGCAAGATGGTCCAATAACCTACAGCAACAGTCTATTACCAAGAACCATGACTACTCAGAGAGCAGAGAGGAATTTATTTTCTTCTGAATCCTGCTGGCGATCTCTACCATGACAAAGGAGACACTGGACTTTGCTTGTGTTGAAAGGCAGCCAGCTGTTCCATGCTTATCCCAGAAGGAAGCCCCGAGATAACTTGTGGATGACAGTCCTAACCTCACCCCCAAAGTTTGCTGCAAAATAACTCACTTTTACTATTATTTTCTTATCGCTCTAGGATATTGATAGTCTTTGGAAATGAATGACTTATAGCATTCTGTTTTTAATAGTTCTATAGCTAAAAATGTCAAATCTTAGAAAAGGTAGCATCCCTTTGCGCGATGCTGAATAAACATGGGCAGTGAGCTGCGCTTTTTTTTTTTTCCTAAACGGGAAAAGTTAAAGAAAATCCCTTGAGAGATGAGCGTATTGCTTTTCCTTCATCCCGGAAGCTATGTGGATGTGTCACCTTAGAAGTGGAGCAGTGGTCACCCCTGAGACGTTTACTTTAGTCCTTCGTCATTTTTTCAAGATCCAAGTTTCTGTCTCGCCTATAATACTCTGATCACTTAGCCATGACAACTTGTTGAGAAGGGTCATCGATGTCACCCACGGTAGAATGGTGAATCGTGGTTGAATCTGCCGCCTCCCCTGATCACCTTCTGACCCTTAGACACCTGCCATATGTCAGGCGTTGGTGGGGAATAGAACCATCGTTATTCAGGGTGCAATCATAATTTCTGATGCTTTACTCTGAGTCACATTATCAAGATGGGCTTTCGGAAAAAAGAATGCAAATAATTTCAGTTTTGGGGACATGGCACTTGGGTGACCTCTTCGTCACTGTGAATCTCCTGCCTTCATCAGATTTAGTGGCTTTGACCCTGATCCATCCTAGGACGTTTTGCCTCTTGTTTTTGCCTGACGGAGGATTTCATTTCTTATTTGCTTTCCCAGAACGGGACATTTTTTGCCTCAATTGTTCCCAACTCCTACCTTCTCTTACCTTGGTCTTACATTTAGAATTCCAAACAGCCTCCTCTCGTGTCCCCGACACACCCAAGTCACACCAGGTCCATCTTAGCAAATGGTGACTTCTAGATAGAAATAAACTGCTTTTTAGCAAAGGCTAAGCAAACTGCGTATATATATATATTAAAAGCAAATTCACAGCCCCCAAATCTAATATCACCATAAAATAAAACTCAGGCCAGTGTTTTATGCATACTAGAAAAAAATTAAAAATTACCCAGGAATAAGAAGGAAAGAATGGCGAGTCAACATATCCTGAACAGAGATCTTTCTTTACTATTTTGTTATCTTTCTCTCAGATTATTGGTTGACACAGTAAATAACTCGAGGCAGAACAATTCCAAGAGCCCATTTATTTTATCATTTTTATTTATTTTTTATTTATTTTTTTCCCGAGAGCCGTTTTATGTGAATATTAGTAAAAGAAATAAAGGTGAACAGAGACAAACACAAAAACCACAAAGAAACCATGAACAGAAATGGCTAATTATAGAGCTGCTGTTAAAATATTTTTTTTTTCCCAGCTTCTTGAAACAGAATTTTTGTTTGATAATTAACAGACCTACAGAGCCCATTACGTTCTCCGATTCTGAAGGTATCGATCCCCCTGTCTCTTGCTGCCACATTTGTTCTTTCTGGATTTTCTTCCCCTGAGAGTTTTGCTGATTTTATAATTGAAGGGTGGAGTGAAGACGTGGGAAGTCACCAAGGTGACCTGCTGTGCCAGGGACAGGCGGAGTATATTGGCCAGGACTGGGGGGTGGGACTCAGTGGCTCATGCAATTTTCCTCCTTTCTTTTCTTTTATCTTTTTGGTGATTTTCACAGCAGTAAGATTCCACATCAGGGCAAGGTTCAAAAAAATAAAAAATAAAAAGCAAGAACGAAAGCACTCAGATGCAAAATCTGCGTATGTTGGGGATGCATTCATACGTTTAAAAAAAAGCGGTCCCATCTAGCCCAGATGCGTCCCTGTGCTTTTCATCAGTTGAAAGCAACGGAGAGCTAACACAACTTTGTAACCATGAACCCCAAATTCACAGCCCAGAAACTGTCGAGTTGTGGTAAATTTGAAAATGAGGCATCTCACCCCACTCCACAGGGAAGTTTTGCTTTGAGCTCAGGATTCGCCACCAAAACCATCTTCATACCTCTCCTTGGGGACAAGGATAGAGATGAGTGGGTCGTGAAGATTTTTTTTTTTTTCCTAGTCTGTGAGTGAATGATGGAGCTGACTTTGGGTGGAAGGCATCTTACAAGCAAGCTGTGTGTCAATCCATTTTAAAGGAGAATGAGGTCTCATCTAAATGACATTTTGACTGGCAATAGGCCTGTTTGTTTAGCTCCTGACGACATCCAGAGTTGTTTACCTGCACATAGGTCCTGTGAATCATGAACACTCTGACCAGGATGCAGACACACACCGAGCATGTCATCTCAGACATGTTTCACTCATGTGAACCGAACGTCAAGGAACGGATGTGGGAGAAATATAGAACTTCTTGCCTTTAAAAAAATTCTCCTTAAAAAAAAAAAAAAAAGATTTTTTTTTTTTTTTAAAAATTTTTTTTTTTTTTTTTTTAAATAGTAAGAGACTCATTTTAGTACTGAAGCGTAGTTTATTTCCAGGTCGAATACAGAATGAAATAATTTTTCTTTCAACTTCTGAGTTGTAGTATCTTTTCGTATGGATCTTGAACATAGTAGCACCTCAATCTATACTTGCTTGGTGAGAATATATATCTGTATTTTAAAATAACATACTCTGGGAGTCAATAAAATTAGGATAGGGAAAAGAGAAAGTTTGGTTTAGCGTCGAACTTGTCCGCCTCGTTTCACTGTCTCACGTTGGCTGGAGAGAGTTGACACTGTGTTGGAAAATCTTCGACAGGGACAGAATGCCAGTCGGTCCTTCGTGTGGCCGGATTAACAAAACAGGTGGTTGAGGGAGGAAGAAACAAGTATGGGCGACAGGGGAACAAGGTCCGATCTGTTCCGACGACCTGGCGATGAAAAGCCATTTAATCCAGACAGAGCCACGAACACGCCGTCTAACGGGAGGCAGCCCGCAATGCCAAGAATTCACGCAGGGCGCGCGCTCCCCTGGGGACTCGGCCTTTCGGGGTGTTCCTCGGCGCGTTGGTCCCCGGAGATCAGAGTACACGGCTCATGTGACAGTCTCATGTGTTGCCTGCCTGAGTCACAACTGTAACCTTACCGCTAGGGCCAGAGATTTATTCCTGACATCTGGCACAAGTCATCCAAACAAGACAGCCCCAAACTGAAAGGCAGCACATGTGCCCACGGCTGTCACTCAGACCCTGTGCCTGGGCTTCCCGCTCCCCTGACTAAGCAGCCTCGACGGAATGCCACTGGAATGGCCTTCTGTTCTGATCTATTTGGCCCTATCTGTGGCTTTTCTTTCTTTCTTTCTTTCTTTTCCTTCCTTCCTTCCTTCCTTCCTTCCTTCCTTCCTTCCTTCCTTCCTTCCTTCCTCTCCCTCCCTCTTCCTCTCTTTCTCCCTTCCTCTCCCTCTTCCTTCCTTCCTTCCTTCTTTCCTCCCTCTCTCTCTCCCTCCCTCCCTCCCTTCCTTCCCAAAACCTGAACAATCATTTGATTCTTTACGTGAAGCAGTGGCTTTAATGGTCACTTCTGAAGCGTAGCCGGTTCATAACCTCCCTATTCACGAGGCTCGGCGTTTTTCTTCCCGATGCATCCACGTGAACAGGCAGGAATCCGTCCACATCATCAGCCCGGTCGCCCTCCTTTTCATCCTCCTGTCTCCCACACATGCCCTCCTCGCTCGGCTACTCACCCACCAGTGCAGATCTGTCAGCGACAGCAAGAGGTCGGCATCAAAGTGTGTTCCCAGCCAGCCGCTTGTCTCTAATGCCGGCATTATAGAGTGAAACAGAGAGAGAGAGAGAGAGTGTGTGTGTGTGTGTGTGTGTGTGTGTGTGTGCTTGAAATCTGCCACTTTGTTCAATATCTGCAGGTAGCCTTTTGGCTAAAACTACTTTCTTTATTCTGTGTGTGTGTGTGTGTGTGTGTGTGAGAGAGAGAGAGAGAGAGTGTGTGAGAGAGAGAGAGAGAGAGAGAGAGAGTGGGGGGGCAAGACAGAGAGAGGGAGTTTGGGAGTAAGGAAGGAGTACCCCATTGCTTGAATGGCCTCTCGCACACAAGGAGCCTGAAGAATAGAACAAAACCTTTCTTTCTCCTTCTCGGTAATAAGCCTGAGCAGAATGGGCGTGTGTGGTGCATAGCCAAGTTTGAACTGCATTAGTGCTCATTCAGTTTACAAACAAGAGGCCTAATTTAGAAGAAAAATCTCTTATCTGATTATTTCTTTGTGTTCATCCGTGTGGAAAATGTCTGTTCGCAGAAGGAGGGGTGTTGAAGGTGGCTTATTACCTCCTTAGGCTGAATGGTGACGGTGAAGAGAAGTTGGGAGAGCATTATTCACCCTTGATTTCCAGACTGAGAGAAATAAATGAGTTAAGGAGCGCTGGTTTTGAGCACTGACTGTCTAAAACTATGAAGCGGACCTTATCATCACTCTGTCTAACCGGCTTCTTCGCAAGCTATGCAGCAAATACTTGCAGTACGTGATCGAATGGCTCCTCCCTCTTAATTATGTTTTATGGCAATAGAAGAGGAGGTAGTTAGGGTCACTGCTAGATAGAAAGTTCCAGAGAGTCTCTTGAAAACTCGTGGGTTAGCAAAAGCATCACAGGCGCCGATTCCCTGGGTCCCGTCTGGCTACAGTGCAGGCTCGGACTGTGGTCACCCAGCTAGCCCCAAAGTGGTCATCTCATGTGCGTGGGAAGGATGAAATATAGGAGCTTCATGGACAGGATAGATGACGCTTAAGTTTTACTGTTGAATAATTCCGCAAATCTCCTCTGTGGAGGAGGTTTCTTGATTTCTCAGTAATGAAGGAGGGGGTGAAATGCAGAACAGAAAAGACCACGTGGTGGAGAGAGTGTTATTTTTTTTTTTTCTTAAGATAATATCTGAGTTAGATGAGGCAGGACCATGCTATGAAAGATTGTCCCATCTCGTGTTTTGGAGATAAAGCGTGCTTTAGGGAGAGATGACATGAACCCAAACGTTGGTTTTAGAGGTGTGTTTAGTCTTTTATTTCAGACCATCTTTTTAATCACTCTCTCATGCCTGCATTTTTCCTCTAAATTCTCAGAAGCATTTCTTCCGTTGAGTATTCTGGGGTCTAATGAATGCGGTTGAAACACCGCACAAAGCTACGGCCTCAGGAAGACAGCGGGGACGTTCCACCACGTACGGCCCTGGCAGCCTCTTGTCTGCAGATAAAATCGGGAGCCCCATAGCACTTGGCTTGGGGAGTCGAAATCTGGAAACAGCATCACAGCCCTCAACAGTTCAAACGTGTTCTTTTCTGAAGGAAGAAAGAATGTAAAATGATTTCAGCTTACGTGTGACCACTGATTGATCGGTAGTGGTTACTTAGGGTATAGGTTTATCGGAATTCTGAGGTCAGGTCCGGGCTCAATGACAAAGACGCTGTGATAGATTACTGATATCCGCTGTGTGCGCGTGGACGTCCATGTGCGTCTTTGGGTGTCAGCAGGGATAGAGGCATGCAAATAATCCAGACATGACCATTCCTGGACCGGATTATCTAGAGAATCCTTTCATTCCTGGAGATTCTGGATATTAGAGAGCAAAGATTTCAAGCGTTATTGCAGGAAGCACTGTTGGTTCCATGGTCCTCGAATTTATCTGTTGAGGAGAGGGTCGGGTTCTGACCCAGTCTTTGCAGAGACGAGTGTTACTCTTGCTTAATATGATTCAGTGATTCATATTAAGTCAGTGATTCGTCTGGCAGTGTTGTGGGAATGGGCGTTTGAGCAATGGTCAAAAAAGTCTGTTTCCTAAGTGACGATTTGTTAAGTTTTATTTGCTTTAACGAATGATTCCAAAGATGAAGAAATTCTCTTCTGGTCTTTGTTGTGCGAAATCATGAGGCTGGGACCTCGTGGACCTATCCGGTCACCACAAAGTGAGAAGCCCAGATACAAATGCCAACACTCAAGTGTTGGACGGTTGAGTTTGTGAAACAGTAAGATTAACTGTCTCTAGAAATAATGCACCATGTTGTTTGAAATTTTATGCTTCTTTAATTTTTATGGGGTAATGAAACAAATAACAGGGAAGGTTTTAATACCGAAACAAGTCATGCGGTTGTAACATGTGAAGGCTAAATGATATGATAAAATAATCAAGAAAAGATGATTTTACCATAACGATTTTTAACAGTTTCTTGAGGTGTATATGACAGACAATAAATTGAATGTGTTAAAGGTGTACGATTTATTCAATTTTGCATATGTTGTATACAGATATACTTTTTAACTAAGATCTTTTACATGCAATTGTAGTGGTATCGTTTGGTAAATATCAGTTTCTGTTTACTCATTGCTAATATATCATCAGATGTGTATTAATCTCGTATCCTGCAGTCTTTATAAACTCACTTATTAGTTCTTGTATCTTTTTTGTAGGTTGAATCATATTTCTACTCAGACTACTTGATCTGTGAGTAAATCCAGTTTTATTTTTTTCTTTCCGATCTGGACGCTGTTTATTTCTTCTTCTTGCTTTATGCTACCTCCCCTATGTAATGTTGGATAAATATTCTGAGAGTAAACATTGTTATCTTACTCCTGCTTGTAAGGAGAAAATGTTTAGCCGTTTGCCGTTAAGTGTGATGGCAGCTATACGTTTGAGTTTTTGATTTTTTGGGGCAGCTATACGTTTGTATAGATTTTCGTAATCGGGTTGAGGAAGTTGCATTCTATTCCTAGTTTGCTGAAAAATTTCTATGAGAAATGGAGTTTGCTAAATGCTTATTTTTACGCGTGTCGAAATGATCATATAGTTTATTATTTTGGGTTTATGGATATAGTAAATTACACTGATTGATCTTTGAGTGTAAAGCCAACCTTGCTTTCTTTGATAAACCACGCTTGGTCATGTTGTGTTATCATTTGTATAAATTGTCGCGTTCGATCTGTTCAAACATTATCTAGAATTTTTGTTTCTTTATTTGAGAAGAATGTTTTTCCTTTTTATGGTAATTTATTTGTTAGAATTTGATCTGTGGGTAATGCCGGCCTCACAAAATACGTTGGGAAGTATTAGCTCTATTCAATTTTCTGGAAGTTTGTGAAGAACTGGTATTATCTCTTAATCGTTTGGTAATTGTTCACCTGTGAAGCCATTTAGGCCTGGAATTTTCTTTGCAGAAGAGTTTTTAACCATAAATTTAATTTTTGCAACAGATATGGGGTCATTCTTATTACCCGTTTCTTCTTAAAAGAGCTTTGGTAGTTTGCGTCTTTCCAGAAATTTGCCAAATCCATTTAAGTTGTTGAATTTATTGGCAGAAGGTTGTTTATAATAGTTCCATATTATCTCTACAGTATCTGTAGAATCTGAAATGATGCTATCTCTGGCATTTTTGATATTTATAATTTATGTCTTCTCTCTTTTTATTTACTCATAAGGCAGTTAGACGTCTATTAATTTTATAGATTTCTTCAAAAAGCCAAGTTTGATTTCACTGATTTTCTCTATTATTTTATACTATTGATTTCATTGATTTCTACTTAGATCTTTATTATTTTCTTTCTTTTTTCTACCTTTGTTTTAATTTGCTTTGATTTTCCTGTTCTTTTTTTAATGTGGAAACAGAAGTCATTAATTTGGTACCTTTGTTTTTTCTAATATAAAGTGTTAATTGCTATATATTTCCCTGTAACTATTGCTTTAGAAGCATCCAGCAGATTTTGGTATGTTGTGTTTTTGTTTTAATCCAATTCAAAATACTTCCCACTTCTTCCTTTGATGGGTTATTTTTATGTATGCTACTTTGCAAATCTTTGGATATTATCCAAATATCGTTTTGTTAGTGATTTTTATTTATTTCCTTTGTGGTCAAAGAATATACTTTGTATGATTTGATCTTTAAAATTTTATCTACGCTTGTTTTATGGCCCAGAATACAGTTCATCTTGGTAAGTACTCTGTGTGGACTTGAAAGAAATGTACATTCTACTATTGTCGAGTAGAGATAAATGTCAATTAGGTCAAGTGTGTTGACATTGTCCATCGTCTATATCCTTATTGATTTTCTGTCTAATGGTTTTATCACTTATTAAGGAAAGGTTGATTAAATCTCCAACTATAATTAAGGTTTTGAATATTTCTCCTTGAATTTCTATCACTTTTTAGTTCTTATATTTTGAAGTTCTATCATTTGATACATAAACATTTCGAATTGTTATGTACTGTTGATGAATTGACCCATTTATCATCAAGAAGTGTTTTCTATCTGTAGCAATCTTTTTGCCATGAAATCGACTTTATCTAATATGAAAATAGCCACTACAGTTCTCTTTTGACTATTGATAGCAGAGTGTATCTTTCCTCATTCTTCTACTTAAGCCTATTTGTGTCTTTATATTTTAGGATCATTTCCTGTTAGATGTCGCTGTTTTATCCAAAATGATAATGTCTCATTTTTCACTGGCTTTTTAGACTACATCGAACGAGTATTGATACGATTGGATTTACATATACCACATTTCTATATATTTTTTTATATTTGTGTCTACTTTTTATTCCCTTTTACCTCGATTTTTTCTTGTAAAAAATCTCTTTTTTTTTGCATACATAGATAGATTTACATCTATATCTACATATCTATCTTTATCTATATATTTATATCTTCTACTGGTTTCATTTCTCTGGTTGAATCATGACTTACGCAGACCATCAGTATCTTTCTAACGCAGCTTCCAGAATGCCAACAGAAGCAACTGGCACAGTCAGTTGGGTAAAGAAGGGTGTTCCCAACATAATTTTTTAGTCCTCAACTGTTTCACAACTGAGTATTACCAGTCAACAACACTTTCCCCCGCCACATACGTCTTTGATCAAAGCCCATGAATGAGCAAAAGTAATGTGCGGTGACAGAAATCAGGCCGTGATTGCCTATGGAGTATGAGTAAGGATTGTCCAATAAAAGGTGATGGAAATGCTCTATCTTAATTGGAGGTAGCCATGTGGTCATATGGGCATATACATTCATCAAAACTCATGAGATTACATACCTAAAATATTTGCATTTCATTGTATATATTTTACCTTTATTTAAAAACTACAAAGACATGAAAATTAGAAGAGAATTATTAAAAAATTAGATATTAAACCTGGGAGATTCAATCGAACTAACAGAATTTCAAGAGAAAATGAACAGAATAAAATTATAAATTCAATCAGCGGCATTTTAAACATCATAGGATAAAAGAATAAGTACTTACGTCCAAGTGCAATGGCCCCACTTGGTACCCAAAATAACAAATGAGAAAAGACCAGCATGCAAGCCCCATATTTTGAAAGGAGCCTGAAGGATAACACTTTGAGAACTTTCGAAGCTAAAATGTATTTTTTTTTTCCTCTCACAATTTCAGAACTATAGGGATAAAAGTTTTTAAAGCTCTCATAAAGAAAGATCACATACAGAGAATGACTTTGGCTGTTTTAACAGCAAGACTAAAGAGAAGAACGTGGAGAAATGTCTCAATAATTCTGGGTAAAACGTTTTCAACCTAAAATAAGGCAAAACCATTAATTGCAAGAGGAAAAAAAATACATTTTAGCTTTAAAAGTTCTCAAAGTGTTATCTTTCATGTTCCTTTCTCAGAAGGCTATTGCAGGGTGTGCTCCACCCGGATGAGGAAGTAAGTCAGAAGGACAGAAACAGTAAACAGGGATGCAGCGCACAGAGATGAGCAGGAAACACCTGGATGACAGGTGTGCAGAGGCCTGAGGAACAAAGTGTCCAAACTGGGACAAGACACGTGAGGGTTCAGGTGTGTGCACTTTTTTAATGGTAATATTAATACAATAACATTACCTCACATGATAATATTACCTCATCGTATCGAGAGGAGTTTAGAGTAAAAGTTTTTGATAGGTACACAAAAAACTAAGAAAAAATATTGTCTTTATTAATTTCAGGGGAAAAGTAAACAAAAGCAAGAAGTTGAGCAAAACCAAGAAGTAAAGAAAATTTAGAACTTTGTCATAACTATAAATAATATTTAAGTGGTCCTGGTAATATACTCAGTAAATGTTGATTTAACCAAATTGTTTTATAATGCCATGGAGAAATTGTGTGGAGAGGTGTGTATTTTTTTATGTATTTTGGGGAAAGAATTTCAGCACGTGATTTTTCTTTTCCTTAGTAAAAGTCAATACGTCATGACTAAAGTGAAACAGCTGAGAAACAGCAATACAAAAATACCATTTTAAACATGGGGACAAATAGCAGACATAACGAGAGAGACGAAAATGATTTATTCTCAAGGAGTAAGTTTTAAATGAAAAGAGTCAAGTAACTGCTGTTTTTCATTTTTTTCGACTTTACAAGACATATCCATCTTTTTTTATACAAACGAATATGAAGTGAAAACTAAACTAAAATAAAAATACTCAAAGGGTTGTTCTAAAGATCAAGCATGATAACACGCTATACTCTTATGGAGCTGTAATTCACTATATAAATATTTGCAATTATTGCTGTCAAAATTAGAAGCAAACAGTGGTTAGATCCCCATAATTGGAATCAAGGTAATGGCGTTGTTGTCATAGTCCTACCATTAATCACCGTATGACATGCATTGTCATTCATGCACTTAAAACGTTGACTTATTCATCTGTAAAATAAAATAATCATTTCTGTCTGTCCACTCTGTAGAGTTCTGTGACGCTCAAGTGTACATCCAAGTACTTCATTCACTGTAATTGCTGTTCTTCTATGGGGTAATTATTATCGTCTCTTAAGATCTGTCTCACTAGGCTGGGTATGTGGGTGATTTTAGACTAACTTAGACTCATATCGTCTAGAGAGATGTACTTCTGCTTCCTATGACGGGTCATCTCAGAGGCTTCATTCATTCATTCTTTCATCATTTATCCATGCATGGATTTTTTTGATTCATTCATTCTATGAATATAAGAGAGCAGAAGATGCTTTGGGATATTGGGCCAACTGCCTTCTCTTGTCCTAATCTGGCCTGTCACCATGGCTCTGTGGCTAACATTAGTTTTACCCTGTTGTCTGTATCAGGCAGGAAAATAGGAGCATAAATATTTAACTTTCGAAAAAGGGACTCGTTTACTGGAACTCTGACTGTATGAAGCAGGGTTATAAATCTTTCTGAGGTATTTCAATATGCATAAGAGACTGAAACCACATGAATGACAGAGCTAATTTTAACCTTTGATTGTTTAAAAGCATAGTCCTTTTTTCCTCCCTCTGAACACAAAACACTATTATCAGACATGCATGATGAAATTTATCTTTTAAAGTGGCCCCTGCTTTCCCCCCTCCCTGACCCCGTGCACTGAAATTTATATCAAGTCTGTCAAAAAGCTTAAAGGAAATTATATTTTACAGCTGCCTATAGGTTTCGCTGTGCAGGAAGAGAATCATTTCACTTTGCTGACAATAGATTGAAAGACAAATTCTCATTCTTTGGCTGCCTGTCAATAAAAAGACAGCGGGGAGTAGGGGGAGTGATCTTTGGGACAAAGATAAGAGATAGGACCATAGGATGAGTGTACGTTATACACTTAGGTGTTCTTTTCGAGGGTTTAGATTTAATTAAAGGAATCCATTAATCAGCAGAGAGAAATTGAGTCCCTTCTCTTTGCACAATGCTATCTTAGACGCTAAGACAAAATTTAATCTGAGTAGATGGAGAGATTGTGCAAAAATGCTTACACGCTCAAACCCAGAAGCACAAATATAGCTGAAGTTGTAGGAAGGGGTACAGGAGTTTGAAGGTCTCTTATGTGTTTCTGTATAATATTTTATTTAATCATTATGATATCCTATTACTATTCCCATTCCACATAAGGGAATATAAAATTTAGAGTTGGTTAACTTCCCTGGGAGGTGGCAGAGCTAGAGTTTTTTCCACCTCTTGACTTTCTTTTGTATTTATTTCAACAAACAGATCCTCTGAACACCTAGTATGAATCAGTCACTATGCCCGACTTCAGGATGTCTAGTGAACTTTTTTTTATTATTAAAAGAGATATTTTTATCATCTTATCTAATATCTAACTTACTATATCATGTATGTTGATGACTAGAATTAATTTCATATTAAACTTCGTGCAAGCCCTAAGTTGGGAGACAGTTTTCCATCAGGTGATGGAAATAGATTATTTATTTGGTGTTAAAATTTTAGGTTTTGACTGACTCTCACACCTTATCTTTTCGTAGTATTCTCCATCTTAACACATAATGCCATCGTCACTCCTGTGCTCAAAACAACACTCTAAACGTCATCCCCAAATCCTCCCCTTCTTTCCCTTTTTCCTCAAATATGATGCATTACCAAATTTTACCTGAACTGAAGATACCTGGGAGCTTCTCATCCCTGCCTCCCTGTCCTCTTCTCTTGTAGACTCTGTGGCAATATCCGATCCGTCTTTCACATAGAACCTGTGACATTTTTCTTTAAACATAAACGATCCCCTGCTTTGAAACATCCCAGGATTCTCTGCTAATTCCCATCCCCAGCTCTGCTGAACAGCTGGACCCTCTTCTTAATCTTCAAGTCTTTGCCCAAATGTCGCCTTCTCAAGGAGACCTGAATTCCCTATTGGCCACCACCTCGTTACTCCAGGTCCCAGTGTGTCTTAATAACAGTAGTGACAATGTGAAATGAACTCGGTCACTTGGTTATCGTGAAAAGTCCCTGTCTGCTAGATGGCCCTTATAGTCCCATCATGGCACCAAGGAGTTAGAACAGATGCAGAAGCCTGAAGAGGTTGCTCTAAACAGTGCAGTCGAGGAGAATAACGAATCCAAGAGCTCACTGTCCTTGCCAGTTATTCCTTTTTGATCTGACTGGTCGGCTTTGGATCAGCAGGGGTTGAGACTGGCTTCTGCTCAAACAGAAAATGGAACAACCTGTGAAGTGTTCCTTCTCTAAGTGGACGTGTGTGCTCGGCCCCTGGAGCTGGTGCTGGCTTCTGCCACCATGCACTGTGCACACTGCAGACATGCGCCGTTTTGCCCCGGCCACGGGTGAGGTCCTAGGTTGCAGACAGGGAGGGCTGTCGTCCTTCAGGGCAGCTGAATGGTTAAGGGGGTACGTGCATCAACCAGGGTACAGGGGAGAAAATAAGGGTTTTGTTTTTTGTTTTGTTTTTCAGAATAACCTCATAGAGTTGTTTTGAAGATTTAATGAGGCTATATTTGTAACTTCTTAGTGCCTGGTATAAAGTAACTTCTATAGATATGCCAAAAATAATTTAAATAAATACAAATATTCCTTTTCTTCTAGAATTGACAGATTTTCCGTCGTGTGTCCCAGCCTTGGTGTTAAGCTTGTCAAGAATCCCGTTAACTTGTACTCACGTTTCTTGCGTAGTCCCTGCAATGCCTGTGGCTCCCGGGTCTCGCTGGCTTGGCTTCTGGTCCTCTCCATTTTTCCTCTTATTTTCTTTTTTCTAATTTATCTATTGGCCTAGCCAACTATGTATCTCTTTAGAGCAAAGACGGAAATTCTTTGTCTCAGTTTCTTCAACATGTCTCAGTGTCTCACTCATGAGAGATGAACAAGCGAATGGATGAGTCAGATAAACAGTTGAATCCCTCTTAGCTCGATCTGACACCTGGGCTCGGAGCCCACTGCCTGCCCAGACTTCACGACCCTTCGAGACTCATCCTTACACCTCTGATCTGGGTTTTCTGCCCCATCTCTTTACTGCCAAGTTCTTTTTTGCTTGTGTTTTATTTTTTTGTTTGTTTTTTGTTTGTTTTTTTTTTTTAACACCATTACACATTTTTCCTCAAAGCTCATGTGGCTAAACATTTCTTTGAATTGAATTTTCTTTGTTACGAGAAAACGCTAGCCATTGAAACATATAACTCCAACTTTCTTCTGGAATTTCTGTGGTACCTTCCATGAACTTAATTGTCTCTTCGGTTTCTGAAAGCAGAAACAATATTTGAGAAGTCTCGCTTTTTAATCGGTGGAGTTAACATGAAAGTTTGACCTCTAAACTAAACCTTTAAACACCCAACTTGGCAATTTATTCCTTCCACAGTTATTGCTATTACACCGACGCTAAGGACAAGTAACTCATCTAAAACGCATTGTTCACCCGTTGTTGCTATTAGGACAGGTGGGCGCCTACATGACGCTAAGCAACCGGCCATTTGGGCAGACAGCAAAACGGGTGACCTCGAGTCACCGGCATCACTCCACAGAGTGACCTCCTTGTGCCTTATCAAACTAGCCATAAAAATCACTCTTTTAGAGAAACACAGTTTTGTTTTGTTTTGTTTTTTTCCCCTTGGAGATGGGAACGGTTATGTACCTTAATTCTACCTCTGATTTTTCAATTTGAAAAATCAAACGTAGCCCAAACACTTCAGCAGAAGATCAAACGGAAGGAAAACAGAATAGAATGTTTTCCTCGCGGTTGCCTTTGTGTGCACAAGTACTATTTGGTTTCTGATTAAAAGGACAAAACGGTTTATTTTTTATAAATGCGCTTAAATAAGTTATAATGTGGATATGGCGATTCTAGGTCTAAGTGAGGCTTCGAAGTTTAACGCAAACACTGTAGAAGTCTTGGCGTTCCAGAATCCAAGTTAGACTCAAATGGGGTAGACAGATGACTGATTTTCATTATTTTTCTGAGTACACGAAGTGTTAGATTGTTTTTTTTTTTTTTAGTGTGAATGCGGGGCTACAGTTTTTTAATTATATGCTAAATGCTTTCTTCCAATATAAAATGCCTATAAAAGGGAAATTTCACTAGTAGGAATTTGGGGACGGGGAGTAGACACCATAAAAATTGGAGCACAAAATCCATGGACTTGACTCATTGCAAAGGTTTTCCTTGAAATCCTCATTACGCTTTTATTACATGACAAACTTATCTCCTTGGTTTTCTGATTTGCAATGTATTAACAGTAACAAAAAGGAGTTTTGAGGGATTACTAGAGGTAGGAAAATCGACAGCCACCTAGATCGCCAGCCAATAGCCTGGCAGTAAGAGAGGATTAAAAAACAAAAACAAAAACAAACAAAAAAAACAACAGCAACAACGTTTTAAAAATATAACAATTAGAGAAAAAAAAATTATTTAGGGCCATTTAGTGTCTAGGCAATCTGTCTTCCTGCAGACAACACTATTGAAGCTTAATGCAAAATTCAATATTCGGTATAATGAATTTATGATTCCTAGAGGCAATTGCAATTATTTTGATATGTGTTAATAAATGGATTTCACAGTTAGCAAGAGCTTTATCCCAAAATATTCAAAAATGGGTATGTTTGTCTGCCTAAAGTGTTAAGCTTTAATCTCCAGAAAATTTACTCACTAGGAAAATGTTATCCTCTAGTAATGCTATGTACGCATTGCAAAGAAATGATAATTAATAAAAATATAATCAATAATTGACCTATCTTGAGAGCTTATGTCCCTCTAGGCTCTGTTTGGATGACTTTTCATAATCGTGTCAGGCAATTCTTACAATTACCCATGAGATACTACTGCGTTCTTTGCGAGAAAACAAGAACAGAGAGGGTGAGCATCTCACCCAGTATTACACAGCGAAGGCAGAATTCAAACCCGTGCTGAAGTTCATGCTTTAAACTCTATATATACTACATCATCTCTGAGGTGACAGAGTGGCCAAGTTTCAAAGTTCCACAGTCTGAGGGACTTGTATTGCGTTCAAAGGGGGAAAAACCTAACTGACATAAAAGTATTGGTAATCTGTAATTTTATTATAGTTAAACGCTCATTTTATTGTATTGCGTGATATCTAATTGTAGATAACTTTGGCATCGCTGTTCAGCCTTCACCAGCGAACACATGATTTCATGAAATAGTGTTTTTAGAAACGTCAAGTGAATCGCACATTTTATATAAGGAAAGGACATGGGAGGGAAAACGCTAGGAATCTCGTGGGTGCATATTTACCTTTTCGAAGAACTATTAATTTCAAGAAACTGCAGTGTAATACTTTTTGAGACCTACACAGACACTGAGAAATTCACTCGTGAAGACTACGGACTAACATGTGTCAGTGACATAAGCTCACGAGAGACAGGAAGATGCCGTTGATAATTTATTCATAAAGAGCAAAGATTAACGGTATACGTGATATGTGAGATTTCCTGCCAAAAGCATGTCCAGTAAAGGGAAAAAGCACAAAATTTATTCTTAACCTGTTCTTATCAAGGCCAGATTCTCTGCGGTGGCTCCTAAGTGCCCGTCAGATGGGGCCTCGCTCCGTCCTGTCTTCCTCCCTCTTCCTATGCCCACCCTTGCTTTCCTTGCTGAAATGCGCTGGCCACTGACTCTCCTTCAGTCCCTGGACCCCTTTTCTCTCTGTCGTGAACTCTGCCTAAGGGGTCAAGTTTCAGATGGCGTTCTGCCTGGAAAATCTGCTTCGGTGTAGGTGCTACTGTGTGATTCTTTGGGACACCGTCTTCCTGTTGTGACACTGACTCATTTGACTGTGGCTGCCCGTTGAAGAATATCTCTGGTCCTTTCTTTGTAGGCTCTAAGCTGGTGTGGGTAGGGATGGCGTCTGTCCTGTTTGTCACACTAGCCCCATAGCACAGCACATGAGAGAGGCACTGAATATAATTCGTCCGAACAGATAAACAAATGTATGATTCAGTGTTAATTCACATTATTCTTTAGAAGCTTGTGTCCATGAAGTTCCCTCACCTGTGTCACACCTGTGTCACCTTGTCTATTGTCACAGCCACGCTGTGCCCGTTGAGATGAGAGCAAGATACCCGAGTTTGCCAAATCCACCTTTGCCACCCGTAACCTACCAAGGTGGGTCCTCCCTACCCGAGTTTGGAAGTTTATTTATCTGTGATGTTTTCTAAAGAGATTTAAAATAAAATTACATTCAATCAAACATTCGATTAACAACCTTTAATAAAGAGAATAACATTATATGAGTCGCTTAGGGACCTTGAGAGTGATGGCCCCAAACGGACCACTTACTGGCAAAGCCAGTTTCTCCCCATCCCCAGGAATCAGCACTAGAAACAGTTCTGTTTTTCTTTGAATTTTTTTTTTTGCTGACAATCTCCCTCTCCCGCCTGGTTTTCTGGAAGCTTGACAGACTTTTTTTATTAAATCATATTCCTACACTTGGAGCATGTGTTTCTCCTACTTGTCATTCTATCCTGGGTGTAAGTTTCTCCTCAAGGCCCAAGTATATCTAAATCAAGAAATGCAAACATGATCGAGCCGCATTTATCTTCGCTAATTCAAAAGCGAGTATTAATTCTAACAGCTGGCCTCTGGAAATGGCATTGGAGTAACAGTGAAAGCTTGTCACATTTTGGCACATTTTTTTTTTTCTTTTGCATCTTTCTCAGAAAAGCTTATAAAATAAGGCCCCTGCTCCTGACCATGGCATTTAAGATCTACCACCTACATTTTTAGTCCTGTGCACATACCGAGGTACGTCAGCCAGGCAGCTAACTTGCCTGCAATGTCACTCAGATGTGCCCCTATCTACCTGTCAAAATGGCATTGATTCTAAAAATCAGCAAACATAGCACCTTGGCTTAGCTACCTAATGGAGACATTAGGATAATTTGTAGGACTAGTGCTTGCTTTATTGTTTCCACTGATAATCATCTGAGGGAAAAAAATGACTCCTGAGACAAAAACAAGGGACAAAGAGCAGGGAGAACAGCTATGTCTCTTGGAATGAGGTCCAGTTGGCCCTGGCTCCAAGTTGTGGGGATCAAAATGGCAAGGATAACCAATCCTATGAAGAAGTACTAAAGGGATTCTGTCTATTAGAAAAGAAGAAGAAGAAGGAAGAAGGAAGAAGAAAGAAGAAGGAGGAAGAGGAGGAGGAGGAGGAGGAGGAGGAAGAAGGAAGAAGGAAGAAGGAAGGAGGAGGAGGGAGAGTCAGAGACAGAGACAGATATTGGGAGAGAGAACAGTGGTCATTAACTGTGTCTTTTCCTGATTGTTCTAAAAATAAAGCTGTGGCCCACTGCTGGGGACATAGTTCATGAGTCAGTCTCTTAATATGGCTATCGTTGGGTGTGTCTCCCTGATAAACATCAGAGTCCCATCTAAGACCGAAGTGGGACATTTTACGTGACAGGCCCTAACCTGAAATTAGCTACGTTCAGGTAGGAGGGGGTGCAGCAAGAATCTTCCTATTTCATGCCGGCAAGTTAGCTTTGTCTTAATTACGCCATAGCTAAGCAGTTGGTTCAACTATTACCTGTAGTCCCTGGGGACTCAGACCATATGCCCACAAAGTCTGTAGCTTTAGGCAACTTGGTATAAAAATGTGGAGATATTGAGGATGCCAGCTACTCCTGGCCTTCCAGAAGGTACTACGAGAAAACTCTAGTCAAACTGGAAAGGCCGATGTAGGTAGTCCAAAAGTCTAATTTTCAGGATTGAAAAACACATAATTTTCATTCAAATACATTGTGATCATGGCCAAAGTTTTTTATTTTTACCTTCGGAGAAGGACATGGAAATATGATACGTACGTAGTTAGCGAACAGAAAACAGACGTTGGATGTAATGGAGAACCAGTGGCTAGAGCGATCATTGGTGTGGCCATCTTTGTACTGAGCAGAAAGCATTTTTTTTCCATTACAGGGTAGAAACCATGTGCCTTATCGTGAAGGAACATGTGCATCACATTTGGACAAAAATGATTTATAGTTTATCGGTTTTCTACAGATCAACATCAGTCTTTCAAAGGTTGCCAGAGATCTCGGCCCTAATCAATAATAAATGGCCAGATTATCCTCGGGCGACCTTGTTAGACAATTCCCTAACTTGATCATGAAGGTTTGTTTGCATTACTTGCAAGTAGTATATGTTTTTGTATTTTTTTGGTTATCAAAACATGATATTTGCATGAAGCGAAGCACCTCCTGTGTACAGTTCATGGTCTTTGTAGAAGATCAGCAAACGTTTGTCCTCCCCTCATGTGACAGCACTGATCTGGAACCCCGGAATCTTTTATCTTGAATAGGAATATTCCAGAAGAATCAGAAGAATTATAGAAAGTTAGATTCGCTACACAATTGTCATGAACTCCCTGCCTTCTGTAGTCTCCCTCAAACTCTCTCGTTAGCCTGGGTCAGCAATCTGTTGGGGAGCCCATAGTACTTTTTTTTTGCAATTGTACTCCAAAATAGCATTTCTAAGTCTAGGACTAAGAAATGGAAACTCACCAACGCGAAATCCAGATTCAAAGGCACAGCTAGACTGTATATATATATATATGTATACATTGTTGATTGTTGGCAACTTTAGAAAGATCATCAGTTTCACGTCGATCCATAAATGACCAAGTTTTAATGAGAAAGACTTTGGTCGATTAATCATGATAGCAGTAGCATTCAAATTTTACTGAACTCACCGGGGATCGTGTTAATTTAGTAGATCTGGGTTAAGGACGATCATCTATATTTTTATAATTCTTAATCTTCACGGAGTCAGATGAGGATGGTCTGGAGACACCACTTTAAACCGTTTCTTAAGTCTGTCGTAGACAGGTGTAGTCACACCGGCTGTCGACGGGACACTAGGAAAGCACACCCCTTACAGAAGGACTGTCCCTGTTCTCATTTCGGTGGCTGCCTAATAAAGATATTTAATGAAGAAAACATCGCCCCGGGAAAAGGGTGGAGAAGGCTTATTGGCTGAGGGGAGAATGTATCTTCCCATCCCATCAAAAAAGTGAGTCAACGAATGGCCACTTAAAGGCTGTTTTAAACATCGCGTTTCTCTTTCCGCTTTCGGTTGGGAGGAAATGACGCACAGTGTACCAGAGAACACCATTTGCTGCTTCCGCTGTTTTCAAACGGGAGTTTTATTGAAGTCGTTTCTGTTTTTCATTCACTGTTGTATATCACGTGTTCTGAGCTTAGTCCATTTAAAATTTAGATCATACACTTCAGACGCATAAGGGGCTCCGTGTCGATGGACGGAGACTAAACTGTACAAGGAACAGAAATACGTCGGAGAGGAACAACTGGGTCTATGAAATTGCCTCTGGATAAACCAGCTAGTTTGCATTTAGAGCGTTCCAATTTGGAAGATCGGGAGATGAATGCATCTGTGGTCTTATCCCACGTTAAGAAAAATTATCCAGTACTTGAAAAGAAGACAAAACCCTCTTGCATAGTGTGTCGAGATCATATTAGACCTTGTAAAAAATATCGTGCATATGAGCAGAAGGACACATGTCTACTCGGAAGCTGAGGTGTGGGCCGAAGTGGAAACGTTTTAACTTAATGGATTAGTTAGTTAATTTCTTTATGTTTCATCTTCTTCAGGTACATTATCCCTTTCCTTGTGGGGACCACATATCCCCCGATTCTAATGGTGTAGATGTTCTAATCGTTGTAGACATGTAGAATGAGGCTCTTCCAGCCATAATAAATTGATCCAGGGGAAAGCTCTCAAAGCTACACGAATAAGTCAGGTAAACAGTCTTTCCTCAGAAATTGTAAAAACTAAATTTAAAAAGAAATCGGGTGATTTCTTTTAGAGTTAGAAATTGTCACATGTTAAACACAGGATCGGTTAGTTTCATGGTGGTCATTTGCGACGGAGGAAGAGAGTTAAGGAGAAAGATCATATCCCGTTCCTGAGCCTTTGGAACGGAGACTGTTCTTTGTTGAGAACATGGCTCTGTTGAAGTGCAGTTAATTATTCAGTTCTAAAGGGGGTCAAAGAGAGGATTTGCGTGATGAGAACAATGTCAGCTTGAGGGGCTGGGCGTGTACTATGCATCTATGACCAACTGTGTGAGGGGACATGAACAAGTCCCTTTAGTGTTCTGTGGCTCAGTGTCCTCATCGATATAATAAGAAAAATTACTACTTAAGGGCTGTCCTGAGGCTCAGATGAATTAGTGAAGGAGCTTGATGAGTTGGGAAGCATGCCACGAACATGACGAATGAGAACGTGACATGAACAGAGTGAGGGAAGACATTCTCCAGTGTGTCCTGTCCCAGAATAAATCTTTATAACAATAGCAACTATTTATTCACAGCATGTAACGTGCCAAGTGCCACACCGTACACTTTACGTATAATTATTTAATTTAATCTCATGCTCACCCTGTGACCTAGATCTTGTTATCGAAAATATAAAGACCAAGAATCGGAGACCTAGAGAATTTGAGGAGTCTGGGCAAGTCACACCTGAAAGTTTGTGGTTAGCAATGACACCAAAGGCACGATGCATAAAAGGAGATGTTGGTTAATTGGACTCTTCAAAATTAAAAATGTCTTTCTTGTGAAAGACCCTGTGAAAAGGATAAAAAGATAAGCTATGGGCTGGGAGAAAACATTTCTAAGTCACATATCCAACGAAGGATATCTATTGCACATATATAAAGAACATCAAGAACTCTCAAAACTCAACTATAAAACAAAAAACAAAAAACCGAAAACCACATAGTCTAATTAGAAAATCCACAAAAGACATGAACAGACAGTTCATTGAGGAGGATATGCATATAGCAAATAAGCTTAGCTAAAGATGTTTAACATGATTAGCTATTAGGGAAATGCAAATTCGAACTAAGGTAAGATGATGCTACACATCATCGGAATGACCAAATTGAGAATAATGATAAAACCAAATGCTGATGAAACTGTGGAAAAACTGTATCACTCATATATTGCTGGTGAGAATGCGAAATGGTCCAGTCATTCTGGAAAAGAGTTTGTCAGTTTCTCAAAAAAGGAAACATGTGTTCACCATATGACTCAGCAATTGATTGCACTTTGGGCATTTATCCCAGAGAAGTGAAAACTCATGTCACACAAAAACCTGTGCATGAATATTCATAGCAGCTTTATTCATTATCGCCAAAGCCTGGAAACAAACGTCCTTTAAAGGCGAATGGTTAAACAAACTGGTACATCGAGACCACGGGATAGTACTGAGTGATAAAAATGAACAATTGATACACAGGACAACTTGGAGGAATCGCAAGTGAGGACATCCAGTCCCCAAAGGTTATTTAATTCAATTTGTATAACATTTCTGAAGTGAAAAAAATTAGAGCTATGCAGAAGAGATCAGTGGCTGTGGGTGTCAGGATTTAGGGAGTAGGGAGGGGGAGGTGATCGGCTCTGAAAGGCAGCATAAAGGACCTTAGTGATTGATAGGACAGTTCTGTATCTTGGTTGTGCCCTCCTGTATCTGTGCATGAGATCATAGTGCATCACACTAACACACACACGAATGAGTGTGTGTAAAACTGGTGTCATCTGAATATGGTCAGTTGGCTATTGATGTTGAATTGTATTAATTTGTTGGTGGTGATATTTTACTATAATACTTAAGATTTTACGTATTATATTATATAAAAGTGGAGAAAAGTGGGTGAAGGGTATGTGAGATCTTTATTATTTCTGCAAAACTGCGAGCCAGTGTTCAATTATCTCAAAGTAAAAAGTTTAAAAGTAAGTGTACATTGTGGAGTAAACGCTCTGCGTCCACATCTGAGATCTCTGCTTCTGTGGTGAGTGACAATAGGCATTTTACCTAATCTTTCATGGCCATGGTTTCCTCATCTGGAAAAACGAAATAACCCTAGAATTTAACTCATAGAGATATTGATAAAGTGGCGATATGTCAATCAGTAAAGAACTCAGGAGAGTGTCTGACACAAAGTCATCAATCAATAAATGTTATCTATTATTACTAATAGTAAAAGAGTGCTCAGATTTGAACACTGATCTAATACACAATTTTATTTTATTAAAAGTAAAAATGATGCATAAGCTGATTATTCTTTCCTCTCATGTCACCTGAAGGGCTTTTTAAACATTTTCAACACTGGGTGCTCACCCCTTAGAGATTCTAATTTAATGGGTCCGGGATGGGACTCCAACTACTGTTTTCTGTTTGTTTTTTTTTTAATGCTTCCCAGGTGATTTTAATCTGTAGCCTTGGCTAAGCACCACTATTATGCACAATGGTTATTTTTTGATTCTGTCTTTTAAAAGTTCCAAATTGAGTTAGTCTCGAGCTTGCTGACATCATCAGTTTCGCTTTCCCTGCTGTGGCCAAGGGCACAGAGCTCAGAGGGGTGCCCACCCATAACGATCGCACCCCCTGGATGCAAGCGACTGCGACCTCAGGGTTATTTCTAATCCACGGCTTCTCCCACAAGCAGACAGAGGTGGCATTTTCTCGGGAGATGGTGGCATGCCTCAAGGAAGAAGCAGTCACCAGAGCATTGATATGTACGCTCGACTCTGCCAAGCCTGAGCACAGCCCCGAATGAGAATACTTAGAGGACAGTTTCTTCCTTCAGTCACCTATGAATGACAATTCCGGTCCTCCCTTATAGAGCAAATTGTGCTTTCAATTCTTACTATTCAAAGGCAGACAAAAGACATGGCGAAATACCTAATCAATACCACTCAGGAGTTTTCAGAAGAGAGCTTTAAAAAGATGAAAACCTCTGCTTTTCCATTACTCAATATTTTATGTGTTGTAACAAAGCAGGGGATAATTCTGTGAAAAAAAAAAATTTGTTTTCTTTTCTTTTTAAAAACATTGCCTGAAATTAATATAAGGATGATCCGACTTCTTGTGTCAAATAGAAACTTTTCATTCTCTATCTACGCACCTTCATCTTGAGCACACACAACGGGGGGCTTTAAAACAGCCCCCCCATCCTCCTCCAGTCCCGTCACAGGCCACCTTCCTGTGAAGAGCTGGCATGTCCTCTTCCCACCTTGAACCTGGACTCGCTGTGATCCCATGGCCTGTGACAGCTCCAGGCCCAGCCCCTGAGAAGTTTAGGTGAGTCTGTTAATTCCACCAGAGACCTGCAATCAAAAGGTGTTTTTGAAAAGATGCAAAGCGAACGAGGGAACAAGCCGTTTCGTAATACAGATCGGATGCCACGTAACGCAAAACCGGGAGAAAACAAACTTATTTTGGGCTCCGCAACGGTTGGGATGTAACAGTGAACTGAAGACTTCATGTTTCTGATGAACGTTTCAGACTGAGCTCTGTGGATTATTCTAGGCCATTAATAACCACAGACGGCTTGGAATAACCATGGCAACACCCAGTAGCTGAGTACAGTACAATCACCCTGATTACCATAGAATTAGCACAAAACAAATGTTTATTCTTTTCCTAAATAGATGTATTATTATGAAGAGAAGGGCTGCCTGTTTCTCCCCCAACGCTCTCTTACCTCTTTGCCTGACATTTATTTGTTCTGATTTCTCCTCCCAAGAACCAGGGAGAGGGTAGGGGGGAAAGGGTGGTAGCTGACCCCGCTTCTCCCTTCCCCTTCCCCCCCAATCTGATACGCCAGAAAACACAACATGCACATCGATTCATTGATCGCTGTCTGGGCGACGGGAGAGAGAGGCTAACCTTTAAAAAACGTGCCTTGACGTGTCAGATTCGGATGACCAACCTGAATTGAATGTTAGCTGAAATCACATGATTTTGATTTCTTTGGGACCCGCGGGGCCCAGCCCCACTTCACATTCGTTGCTGGCATGGATGGCCACAGGGGCCTGGTGCCCACCTCAGTCTGTCTTTACGTGATGCACACCTGACAGGGATACGGTCAGCTCAGGTGGGTCTCGCGGGCCAGCCAGTGGAGACGGAAGTCTAGTCACAGCCTCTCTACTTGCTGGCCTTGTGAGCTGTGATGACAGCTGGCACTCAGCTGTCCCCCCAAACCCCCTCTCACAGTCCCCAGCACCACGCGATTGAAGCAATTAGCTGCCGTGCGGCTGATGTACCCCACGGAGGGCTGGTGGCTCGTCTGACACATCTGGCCACTGAAAGTAATTGAAACAGCTGCTTCTGCCCATATGGCACCAAAAGCTGGTCCTGCAGAGTCTGCTGCCTGGGCTGCACCAACCTCAGGCAAATTAGCCATCATTAATCCCCAGATCTGACCTGCATTCGCAGACCCACTAATCAAGACAGCTGGGTTTGGTGGCGGGGGCGGGGCGGGACACTGAGGAAGAAAGTCTCTTCCTAAATTTGGGAAAATGGCATCCAGGTAAAAAAAATAAAAAAATAAAACACACAAACCCAAATTACAGCCTTTCTCTTCCTTTTACTCTACCACCCGGCAAGGACCGTCTGCCTGCTGGTGGTCTTCATTAGGAGGTCGCTGAAATAGCAGAGCGACGTTCTGGAAGTGCCACACTGCTCCGTGCAAGCCTGGTGTCCTGCAGTTATAAATAGCGCGTCGCACGGAGAGCTAGAATGGGGGTATTGTGCAGTCTCGGTCCCCAGGCTGTGAAGCTGACAACCATGGCGGTCCAGGGTCTGATGTGAGAAAAATGAGCCACGCTGGCCCAGAGGGGACAGTACAGGTAGCTTCTACTCCTCGCCCTTAGCCAGGTGCTAAGCTGGCTTTCGGAGGGGATGGTTTTCCATATCTGGACCTCAAAGGGATGAGCCTTCCTTGATATGGAATTTTAGGCTAGGAGTTAGTTGTTGCACTTGGCCTTTGGTGGCAGGAGAGAGGTCAGGTGTCTTCTGCCAGGTAAAGGGGAGCTCTCTCCTCCCTAAGGCCAAGGTATGTGACAGGACAGAGACCGAAGCTTCTCAGGACTGTGGCGACTCAATTTCTGTTCTGTGTCGTGGGATGAGGGCCGGTGGCCATCTCGTTTACACCTGACAGCTGATGTCATTATTCCGATGGCTTGTCATTACGCCCGACAACACCCACGTGCATCAAGTCGATGGTGCGGTGCCTGTGGGCCGGAGTGGCGAGTGGACGTGCAATCCCAGACGCGTGAGAGCAATGTGAGTGTGTGCATGGGGCGTGTCACGAACCCGCGGCCGGAGAGGAGGTTCGGACAAGGTGACTTCATTGCTCTGAGACATGGAGATTTCTATAATGAATTAGATTTGAGTAAGAAAATAGAGCTGCTATTAGACCTACCCTGGTTCCTGGTTTCATCTCCAGCTCCAAAGGGATATGCCTTCCCCGTGACAGGAAGTCTCGTCTCTACTGTTCAGGTCACCCGTTCCCTTTCCTGGTGTCACTGTGAATCGATGCTACTTGCCTCGCGGCAGAATGTTTCTACGCTTTCCACAGTGCCGTTCCCCCGTGCTAAGCTGTCCTCTGCGATAAGTAACATAAAAGAAATATTTCATAACCGCTGCAATGTGAGACACTCACAGTAATCACGCCTTATCCACGGTTTCGCTTTCCGCGGTTTGCTCTTCACTGTCAACGGGGGCCTCAAAACGTTACGGAGAAGATGCCACAAATAAACAACTCATGCGTTTTCAACCGAGTGCCATTCTGAGTAGCATGACGAAATCTTGCACTGTCTGGCACTGTCCCATTCCGACCCGTCCAAGAGGTGAATCATCGCCGTGTATTCACTTAGTAGCCGTCTCATTTATCGGATCCTCTCTCGTGCTGTCACAGTGCTTGTGTTCAAGTCACCCTTATTTTTCTTAATAATAGTCCCAAAGTGTGAAAGTAGTGATGTTGGCCGTTCGGATATGCCAAAGAGAAGCCAGAAAGTTTCACCATCATGGGAAAAGGTGAAAGTCCTCGACTTAATAAGTGAAGAAAAAAAAAATTGTGTGCTGAGGTTGCTAGGATCTATAATATGAAGGAATCTTTTATCCTTGAAATTTTCTAATTTAGGAATGAAGCGTAATCATAGGTATGTATGTACAGGAAAAATATCGTATATACAGAGTTTGGTGCTATCCATGGTTTCAGACGTCCACTGTGGGTCTCGGAGTGTGTCACCCGCGGATAAGGGGGGACTGCCGTATATAGTTCGTTGCTGAGCTGACCGAAACAAGTTGACAGAATTTTTTTCACCGATCTTGAAGTCATTGTGATGACAATCGTTATTCGAGGACTTTTGTTTAGGGACCAAGGAGAGAGTAAAATCACCCCTTGGAAAGATAGCAAAATAGCAGTTTGTCTGAATAGCTGCTTCAAAAAACGTGGTTAAAGTGAAAGTCACAGTAGAAAAATGTTTTCTGATGTGTCTTGAAACGTTTCCCATTGTAGTTACTGTCGTGCGGGATTAATTTATTTTTGTCGTGCTGAGATTAGCGTTAGAAAAATAGAGTCTTTTTCCTTCTTACTTTCTCCCTTCCTCAGATGACCCTTTCAGGGGGTTCTTGGGCACAGAGCTTATCACCCCCCCTTTGCTGCCTATTCTGTGTTCTTGTCCCCACTTAGATTTTTGGCTGAATTGCTTCATTGGACACTGAATTACTAACTACCACTTAAAAATAATCATGTTGGTTGAGAAGAACGATTGCTAATATTCGTTAAGCCCTTTTATCTGACCAACATGTAATGAAGGACCTACTGTGTGCTAGGCACTATTGGGTAGCACTGCACGTGTCATTGTGAACAAAGCCTTGTTCTTCTCATGGGGCCTGTGGTCAAGTGAGCGGAGAGATAAACAAGCAGTAAATGAATAACATCCTTTCCCTGTGACCCATGGTGGCGAGTGCCAGCGAGAAAAAGTAAAGCCAGGAGATTAAAAGGCAGCTCTGGGCCTGTCGGGCAGGGTCTCCCTGTGTGGTTGACTTTCTCGCGAAGTCCCGAGGGAGAAGCCATCCAGGGGTAAGAGCAGGTAAAAAGGCTTTAAGACAGGACTTGCGCTTAGGGGGCTGGGTGCCTTGGGTGACTGCGGGGCAGTGGGTGTCAAAGATAAGCAAAGCTAGATGCTAGTTAAAGTGGCAGGACAGATTTTAATCAGCGATATACCATCGGAATAAGGGAGAAGGGTCTAGGGCGAACTGAATTCAACTTCGATGTGTAGAGATGAGACCAGGCGTTTTAAAGGGAGAAGGAGGGACTAGGGAGAGGGGAGAGGGGGCTCAGTAGACTCAAGGAAGTGAAAAAATGCAGACGCAGGAAGGGAGGCGTGGTCCACGTGAAACCCACCTGGGTGTCCCAGCCGGCACTTGTTGAAACGAGGCTCCTGCTTTCCTGCGGAGGCTGGAAAAACAGAAGCCTCATCCTCAGGTGCTGCCTGGAACTGCTGAGCTCTTCTGGCGGCCTTGAGTGTTTTCAGGGAGACACTTTAAAGGGAGTGGAGTCGTCCCAGGGACGTGGCCTTGTGACCGTGTGGAGCGGGCTGAACTCTGCCGTTGCCTTGGTAACACTGAAGATCCTCCGTTCTCTTTGCTGACTCAGAGATAATTTCAGCACAGCTAGAGTTATGAGGTAAGATTTATTATTAAAGGCACGTTTGGGTACGGCGGAAACGGTCACCCCTAAACTGGCTATAATCCCACAGAAATGAAAATACGCTCCACGTGAGGAGCAGGTTGCAGCAAAGAGGGCTGTAACCCCGTGGAAGGGAGAGGTCTGTATGACCTTAGGGCCGCGATGGGTGGTTATTAAGGCGTTCGTAGGTGACTGGCACATGAGGTCGTTTCGATTGACATTTGGCTGTTATATAACTCGCTGCTTACTCAGAATTCAGTCTGTTATAATTAGATTCGCGAACTTCCGGGCATAGGCATGATAGTATAATGATGGTATGATGAGGCTGAGGTTACGGGCAGGTTAGGGTGGTACTTTCTGCGCGAGCATCTGTAGCCGGACTAAATCGGCTATTGGTTTATGGCCTTCCAGTTCTTTGTCTCTCAGGATGCAGGAGGGATTCTTTAACTATAAATGGGGTATAAATGGGTGGACTCTAGACTGTCTCTGGGCGGGACTTCGTTTGTCCCCACCCCTCCCCCCCGCCCCCCGCATTGCTCATGTCTGACCAACTACCTAATAGCCCCGAGCTTGTAGAAGCTATGGTAGTGTCTGTTCAGATCTTTATAGGCAAGGTTGAGGGCTAGCGGAGGAAGGGTACAGACGAGCGTGGCTAGACTTTGGTCAAGGAGACGGTCTTGGTCACAGCAAGGACTGTGGGAGCTGAGAACCAGCAAAAACGGAGCGATGATGGTGATGATGGTGCGCTAACTCTTCGTACATAGAAAACTCCTGGAGAGTCTTGAGCAGTGGACTGAGATATTCTAATTTTGTAACAGAATATGCTGACTTTTCTGAGAGTTGTCTGGAGGGGACAAGGGCAGAACGAAGAGACCAGTCAGAGGTTACTGCAGTAATCTAAGCAGGAGACATTGTGGCTCGGACCAGCTGGTCAAGTGCATTTTGTAGGTAAAGCCGGAGGCCTGGCTGAGGAATCTGACGTAGGGTATGAAAGAGGAGATTCGAAGTCACCCCAGGTTTTTGTGGCCAAGGTTACTGAATCCTCGCTTTGTGTCAGACTCTGTCTTAAGCACTTTGTATGCATTATCTCACTCATTTAATCATCAAACAGTAGCGTGAGTTAAGTATAAGGATCTTCGCCCTGCCAGAGAGTCGAAGTAATTTGCTACAGTCGTGTTAGGGAATCAGGGGCGGAGCCCAGGGAGAGACCTGCGACCGTGTGACTTTAATGCCCTACAATTTCATCGCTGCTCTCCTTTGAAGAGCCGAGGAGAGTATAGAACTGAAAGCTAACTCTCCATTTGGCTTGACTTTTTTAGTCACTAGCTGCTTACGTTTGAGCGTATCGGTGCCTTGATTAGTGAGAACAGGGATGGGACGATTCTGATGTTATGGTTTAGTTTGCAAATCTTTTATGCCAACGATGCCTCTCGCTAAAAACAACAGAACATGACTTGCCTCAATGGTTTTTATTCCTTCATTCAGGTAGGATCCTAATCCCCAAGTGAGTTCTTTATTTTTCTCTCTTTCCCCCTTTGATTACACCCTACTCACCCATTTCCTTGACTTTTCTTTTTCATGGGATAAAACTCACCTAATCAGGGTAGATTGACTCCATCACGAGATAAATGTTTCGAAACATTATCTAGACAGATGCTGGTAGGACGGAGCCCCCCGAAGTTCATTTTCTGGGGTGACGGTATATCCTCATTGAGCTTGAGTAATGTGGTTTGGAGTCACATTTCAAAATTCCTCAGATGCTTTTAAATGGATGATTGAATTCAATGGATTACTCCATAGCGAACGAGTCGAGAACCCGTGTTTCGGAGCTCGATTGCCTACAGCTGGGTCCTCCACCAGTTCTTCGCTGTGTGGTACTGAATGGATTATGTCACCTCCCTGGGCTTATGTTTCCTCTTTTATAAATGGTGATAAATAATATCAATATTACGGAGTAGTTGTGAAGATTAAATGAGTAAACGTGCACAGGGTCTTTAGAAACAGAGTCTCATAAATGCTTAACAAATACTTGCTGTTTTAAAATAATAATGATATCATCATCACCACCACCGTCTTCACCATGTAACGCAACTGTGGCGAAAATGCACCTCACCATGCTGGGTTGATCTGACACTCACGGAGGAGGCAGGGGCTCATTTCCAGGGCAGTGTAATTTGCCTCTCCTGTGTGTGTGTGACGAGGGAGCCCCTCTCTTCATGAGTTTTTATAGAGGGGTGGAATATAGGGAAAGGGTGGGTTATAGGTAACGGTATTTTCTCCCTTTGAGTTGAATACTTGAGAAAAATTGAATAAATACTTTAACATTGCAAGAGAGGCTGACAGATTAATTCTTTTTCTCTTTTTTCCTCTTAATATCTCTGGTTCCTATTCTTTCATAGCATCGTGATAAGTAGGAGAAGGGAATCAATTCATAGGATAAAAAGACATAGTCCTGTTATTTCCTCTTTCGGTTATTCGCATCTCCCTCCTATTGTGGTCCTTATGAAAGGTGATCTTTATGGACAGTTAAAAGAAGAGAGTCAGCATCCCAGTCACAAAGACCCTGATGAGCAGAGATGTATTCAGTATTATTTTGCACATTTCCTCCGCACCAGCTGATAAGTAAGCAGTAGAGCTGGAAAACGAAATCCTTCAGAATCAGACCGTGTCTCATTCGCTGACAAAACATAATCAGTCTTTTAATTACTCAGAGATGAAATGTTAATAAAGATCGTATGCCTCGGCAACCAGTTTCTTCCCTTATTCCCTAGTGTGTTTTTACAGCCTGACAAGACAAGAGGTCTTGTGGACATTTTCACTTAATAGAAAATACTCGCTTTTTCATCGACAGAGAGATTTCGAGTGCGCATGTAAGAAACAATGCTCGAAAAATTTAGCGAGTGTACCCATGAGTGGAATTCTCTGGGTTTTGATGTCTACTTATTCAGTTTTCTCATGTTTCAGGTCAGAACTGCATTGCTGCTGTTCACAGGCTGGTATGAGACACACAGGGCAAAAGGTGGATAGATTCACTGTGATCTTTTTCTGTTTATTTTATTTTTAAGTCATCTATGAACTAACGTCATACACATCAAAAATGGATAAATTACGTTTCTGAGTGAACGAAGATGCTAATTTACACTACTCTTTAAGAGTAATCATTGCTAGGCCACCGCCAATGAACTTTTGTTTCTTCAAATGTCTGTATTAGGTTTTTTTTCTTTTCTTCTCTTTCATTTTCTTTTCTTTTCTTGTCTGGTCTCGTCTCGTCTCATCTCTTCTTTTCTTTTTCCAATGGTCAGTGCTAAATATGCCCAGGGTAAAAGGCACATGACTTCCTTGAGTGACTTCTAACTAGAATCATTGCCGCCCTGGGCATAAGTTATCCAATGGTCAGTGCTAAATATGCCCATGGTAAAAGGCACATGACTTCCTTGAGTGACTTCTAACTAGAATCATTGCCGCCCTGGGCATAAGTTATCGGAGGCTGGGGGGAAGGAAAGCAATGCCATGCCCGTCATTTGCATACCGTCTCCCAGCATCCGCCCTGCCTTCTCTGGTATTGACAGGGAGACTCTGAAACCGCACGTGGGCTTTGCCAGCTGCCCACGTTGGCCCCCGTTATAGGCTCTGCCGTTAGGTGAAGGGATGGGGGGAAGGTGGCCAGGCTGGAGGAGGAAGGAGGGGCTGGACCTTGCCTGTCTCCTTCCTGCCCCCCGAGCGTCGCTCCAACAATGCAGGTGTTTTCTGCTCGTAGCTTCATCTGCCACTTGTAGATTCAGCCTCATTCTGCTCTTCCGGAGGTTTGAGCAGCTCGGCATGTTCTCTTGTCGGAGGTCTGCGCCCGAGCCCCGAGCTCTGTGCCTCCTCTGAATTCCAAGTTCTGGTGCCCGCAGCCACTTCCCTTTCCCCTCGGTTACTGTCTTTGCTTTATTTAACTCAGTGTTCTGTTTTTGCTCTTTAAGTACCGCGGCATCCATATAGCCAAGTCCTCATATTAAATTGTAGACCTTGACATACAGCAAGGTTGTATGTTCCTGACAGAGCAGAGGTGCTGGAGAGAAATGCGAAGGGGTTATAATAACACTGTCTGATAAAAGGAACGTTCGTCCGGATTGACATATATATAGATAGATAGACCTATCTATACGTATTTGTATATACAGTTGATTCTCATTATTATATATTGTAAATGCTATATAATATTATGTATGATTAATATTATTAATATTATGTGTACGGTCCATTGTGTATAATTAGTATACATGTACAATTAATTCTCATGATCTGTAGTAGTTACGTTCTGTAAACTCACTGTGAACACTTGGTGAACGCTGAGCCATCGCTCCTAGGGGAAATACAGGGTTACATTCCTGCCAGCCTGTGGTTACAACATTTTGACAACCGATCCATGCATAGCCTTCTTTGATGGGTATTTCTGTTTAAAAACATCGTATTCCATACACACTGTTTATTGATTAACATTGTACTCATGACCAACGGTACTCACACCTGAATGAAGCTTATCTAGCACACAGATTTTTCTCCATAAGACACATGCTAGCTCTTTTGCATGTTACAACATTAGCCAGAATTCAGCACCGTGCTCGGGGACATTTTAAAAAACTCGAATCGCCAACAAAAGGCACAAAAATGTGAAGACTAGTGAGTTACGTGGCAAAAAGAAAGCGTGTTTATAGTATGAGAACGAACGCTAGAAGACAGCATCCCTTTGGTCAATCTCAGTAGGAAACTGACCAGGGATCAGGTGACACAAAATTGTCACCACTCTGAAAATGACTGAAAAAGTGCCACGAGTATATGGATTGGGGTTTTAAAGAAATTTTAGCAAGGAGGCAAACCGGCAAATACAGAATCTGCAAATAATGAGGGTTTACTATCCATCCATCTATATCATCCATCTCTTTGTCTTATCTGTCTTTCTAAAATCTTGTTTTTGAAGCAGATACATACTAAAAAGATTCTAAGTTCTGCTCTGGCCCCAATCTGCCACTGAGGAATTATAGTTGTCGTTCAGCGTCACCATCCCCCAATCCCGATATCTGTGAGAGGTACAAAAGTGTCCTCTTGGGTATTACTAAAATGGCTACCTCTAACCTATACTTTGTTTATAGCTTTAGGATTTACATTCAAGTCTCTGATCCATTTAGGGTTAATTTTGGTACGTGGTTTTCGGTGAGGGTCCAACTCTATCCTTTGGTATGTGGATATCCAGTTTTCCCAGCACCATTTGTTGGATAGACCGTCCTTTCTGCACTTGTGATCTTGGCACCCTTGTCAGAAATCATTTGAAGATATATGCAAGGGTTTATTTTGGGGGTCCCTATTCTGTTTTATTGATCTATATGTTTGTCTTTATGCCGCTGCCACACTGTTTTGATTACTGTCGCTTTACAGTAAGTTTTGAAGTCAGGAAGTGTGAGTCCTCCAGCTTTGTTCTTTTTTGAGATTGTTTTGGCTATCTGGAGTCCTTCGAGATTCCACGTGAATTTTAGGATGGGCTTTTCTGTTTTTGCAAAAACGTCATTAGGATTTCGATAGGGATAACACTGAATCTGCAGGTTGGATCGGGTCCTATTGACATCTTAACAATATTAATTCTTCCAATCCATAAACTTGGGACATGTTTCTACTTTTATGTCTTTTTTCAGTTTTTTAAACACTGTTTTGTGTTTTGGGTTGTGAAAGTCTTCACCTCTTTGGTTAATTCCTAAGTATTTCATTATTTTTGTGCTATTGTAAATGGAATTGTTTTCATAATTTCCTTTTTAGATTGTTCTTTGTTCCTATATAACAATGCAACTGGTTTTTGTGTGTCGACTCTGTGTCTTGTGACTTTACTGGTTGGTGTGTGTGTGTGTGTGTGTGTGTGTGTGTAATCTTTAGCGTTTTCTACATATAAAACCTTTGCCCATTTTAAAAACTTGAGTTGTTTGTATAGAGTTGCAGAAACTTTTTATAAATTTTGGACATGAGCCCTTTGTCCGACCAATGAGTTGCAGTTATCTTCTCCTGGTGTGTGACTTCGCTGTTTATTTTTTTTTAATGATGTCTTTTGATCATTGGAGGTTTTTAACTTTGATGATATCCAATGGTAACAGACCCATTCCCAGCTACTGTGAATGTTGGCTGCTGAAGGCTTGTGGTGATGATATTCTCAGAAGCTTTATTCTAAGACAACTGGAGGCTTCTCATGTAGAGATAACTTGCATGCCATGCTTTCTTCTGAATGGCCTTGACAAGTGGCCGGCCGATATGGGGTACAAAAGACCCATCCCCTGACCTCCGTGTGGGACAACACTGAGGTGCCATTTGTGTCCCACGGCTCACTTTGGGGTCAGGCTGAGGCTGGACTCGAGCTGACCCTGTGTCATCGTGAGCTCCCTCCTCTGGCCTATCCTGTTTCCCTTACTTCCTGCAAGCATTCACTCAATAGATGGCTCACAGGAGCATGCCCATCCCAGGCTCTGCCCTTAGGGAACTCGATCGAAGACATCAGTTTATCAGCGTTTCTTCTGTGCTCAAAAAAAAGTTCCTTTTTTTGTATCCTAAGAAATCTCTGCCTACCTCCTGTTGTAAAAATATCCTTATATGTTTGCCTTTAGGGGCTTTGTTGTTTTAGCATTTACGTGTAGGTATATGATCTATTTCAAATGAATTTTTGTGCATGATAAAAAATAGGGGTCACATTTTATTTTTTTTTATAAAAATATCCAGGTTTCCAGCACTTTTCCCTGTCCAAACACATCATATTTGCACCATCGTAAAAATCAGGTGACCGTATATTTGCACAGCGTTTAGTTGCATTTTCGCTTTCAGAAGTTTGGCGTGATTTTCTTTCTTTGAACTGGACGATCTTGGCCAATTCAGGACTCCTCCTTTATCTGGTTTCCTACCTAGTCTTGCCATTTTAGCCAATAAAAGAAAAAAAAAATACAGGACTCTGCGTTAAATTTAAATTTCACATACATAAGCAATAATATTTTTAGTCTAAATATGTCCCATGCAACATTTGGGACACACTTCTACAGAAAAATGATTCATGTATCTCTGGATTTGGAAATCGAGTGTCCTGTATTTCATCTGACAACCCTATTTCCACCCGACTCCTTACGTTCTGATTCTCTGCATCCCATCGCCACCTCTGCCTTCTGTCTGGCCTCCTACCTCGCCTCCCAGCTCCCTGCAAACCTTTTTGAACCACCCCCTTCTCTGAGATGCTCCAGACATCCTCTCTGGGAGGCTGGAATGGATAGTTCACACCCTGTCGCATCCTTCGACTCTCTTGGCTGTCGGCTACTGATGCAACTTGATTGGGTTTTAAATAACGTTGCACTTCTAAGGAGCCAATTCAATGTTATTTACCTGTCAGAACAGACAGAGAGGTGTTGGGACAGAATCGGAAAGACTGGGATTTATTTCCAATCTGCCTTGTTAATGTCTCCGAAGGGGTCGGACCCCAACCATCTCTTCCTTCAGTCGTCTTCATAATTCATACCCCCGTCTCCCGATACAGTTTCCAGCCATCTCCACCGCAGTGATTTAATTCACATATATGTGAACCAAAATTGCTTTGTTTCCGTAAAAGACACCCAGAAGTCAGGCTTCGTGGACTAGAATTTTGTACCAAAAATACACAAAATAGAGATTTTCATCTAGCGCCTTTAATCCACATATTACAAAGGCTAGTAGGTTCTGAGTGTTTATTATCTAAACAGAGCACCAATCATTGACGTGCAAAAAAAGTAAAGTTATGACCAACTTTAGGAATATTTACTATAGATTCTAATATAAACTGTTATGTAAAATCTAAACCAAAAAAAATCTCTTGAAGAAATAAATTATTCTTATTCTAGAATGATATCTGGCAGAGTGTTTAAATCGAGTTCCCTTAATTTTTAAAAATAAATTATTTTGATTTACCGTGTCTATATCTGATCATTTTCCAAAAGGTCTTTCAAAATACACTCCACCTCTTTTAAAAACGATTGGTTTCTTGTCACCAGAATTAGGGAATTGTAATTTGTATCTTGTTCTGGCTGGAATTGTTACCTAATTACAGAAATTTATGAGCCTAGTTGTTTAAATTTTGATAAATGTTTCACCGTGGTCTCATTTGTTTCACATAAACAAATCATTCAATTAATCTATAATTATTTTAAACTGTGTTTAGTACTTAGGAGACAAAAATATCATGAAGTATCATTAAAGTTTCTTCTATGATTGATTTCTTTATATCTACTTATTATTATTATTACTTATATTTATTTATTAAAACACTTTGTCGCACTTTATAAAATGCATTTATATGCATCGTATCAGTTAATCTTCACAACGGTCTCAGGAGATAAATCAGGCAGACACATTTTTCTTCATTTTAAATATCGATAATGCTCAGAGTTCCACGTTTGACTCTCTTAATTCTTGGAGGGTTATTGATCCCTTTGAAAACCTGTTTGATATAATGAATTTCCCCATATTGATGTACGTATGAGAACGCATATTTCCACACAAATTTTAGAGAGCTCAGGGGTCCCTGGAGCCCATCTGAGGAATTGTAAGCTTGGGGACTCTTCCTGGATAACTTGGCTAGAATTTAAACTCTAGACCTACATACGCAGTTGCCTGGTAGACACCTAGATTTTGGCGATAATCTCAGCATGTCCCAAATAAGTTTCGACTGGCAGAATCATTGAGTAAACTCAAGCACAGTAAATGGTAGAATGGGAGATAGTTCAAGTAATCACCCATGCTTGAAATTCAAGAGACACCTTTGACACCCACATCCTCCTTCCCCTTCTACTTCCAGTTCGTCAGCAGGCCACCTATCTCTCTATCCGCAGAGCTCCCTGTGTAGGTGAGCATCTTACCACTTCTCACCTGGATGGCCCCCAAAGCCTCCCAACTGTGGCGTTGCCTACAGTCACGCTCGTCCTTTCTCGTTTCTTCTCCTCGTTGCTGGCAGAGTAGCCAGTAACGCTGATAACAAATCTGATGACATCCTTCACCTGCTGAGAATTTTTCTATGGTTCCCTCATCGCTTGAGAGATGAAAATTCACACTTCTCCGCAGGACTGGTTGGGCTTCTCTCTTCCTTGCTGACTTCGCGCCATTCACATGCTCACTGTTAGCGCTACATCTTTTCATTGTTTTGTCGTTGTTGGGTTTTCTTTTCTCCTGCCCCAAATGCTCCATGACCTAGTCTTCATCTGCCAATGGTAATTCGTCTTTAAGCTTCTGGTCCCTCGGGGGCGGGGTGGTGGCAGGGAACCAGAAGCTCTAGAATCCCAGCTAGATGCTCACACTCTGCAAGCCCATCCTGCTGTGATCTGAATTCTGTTCGGGCGTATTTCACATCAGAACTTCCTGTTTTCTTGCCTGTCTCTTCGTAAGTTCTGACTCTCTTTATGCCTGGGGAGTTCCCTTAGTTCTCAGTGTGGGAATCCAGAGGATGACCATTTGGTGAGTATCTGATGCATAAATCTAAAATGAATCCATCCTGTAGGCCAGGGGTTTTCCACCTGTTCCCAGGTGCTTCTGAGAACAGACACCTCAATGATGCCATAAAGACCGAAATACCTGCTGGTAAACGGTAAGAATTTAAACCACCCAAAGAAACCGCTTATTTCCTTTCCTTAATTTCCTTTTTTTTGTTGTTAATTTCCTTTCTAGTTAGCAAATTCCTGTAGGATTTTATTTGCCAAAATTTACGCCCCGAAAAATTGTTTCTTTACGGAATTAAGATCTATTTTTTTTGAGCTAGGAACTAAAATAATGATGATACTATTAAAGCAAGAATTCATTGGCCTAGTGAGCAATAAATACCCAGTGGAAAGAGGCAAAGACGTGGATCGATCAGAAATAAAGGTTAGTGCTTATTTTTGGAAGTCCAATACAATTTTAAATTTACCTTTTTAACATTTCTCTTTGGCTGAAACAGAAGGCTTTGGAATAAGAGGTTTTGATTTTAGCAGGGAGCACCTCTGTCCCGTTCCCTGTCTTGGTAAGGAGAATTCTAGAAGTTGACAGTGCCACACATTCAATATTTTCAAATTCGGCATCCAGGCAAAAGAATAAAACTTCCTCCGAACGTGTTCTAAAAATGTAATTTCTGCCTTGAAGAAACTGGAGACTCACCTGTGGTTTATTGTCTCATCCAATAAACCTTTCCAAAAAGTGGGACAGACTTGAGTTTTGAATAAATTGTCATTGACATTTCACATTCCTTATTTCGGAAGTATGCAAAAGGGAAATGGTCTTTCCCAGAAGGAAACTCTCTCTTACACTTCTGTGTTCAAAAATAAACAAAAATTCCCTATTGGACGATCATCCGGAAAGTCCCAGTCTATAGAAAATACATACTCTGACTTTTAAATGTCGACCAGCCTTGGAAATCTATATGACATAAACTTTTGCCAAAAAATCAATCTCGAGTTATGATTTGATTAGCAGAAAATTGCTATCGCATTTGTTTCTACATTTGTCTACCTCGTGTCCTTTTCATTCATAGGCTGGCTGAGTCAAACCTTCTTTAAAAACTCCCGGAGAAAGTCTGTGACATTAAAATGTCCTTTGATGCTCTTTCACTAAGCAGTGAATATTAACAGTTATGGTGACCCTGTTGTCTAATGCGTCTCTGCAGGATCAATGGCAGTTAAGCGCCACTGTTTTACAATTAAAAAGGGGATCATTTTAAATTTAAACGCTCATAGCTAATTTTCTTCTTGGCACTTAATGGCCTAATTCATTTTTTGAAAAACCTCATTGGGAGAACGGACTTATTATTTTTTTTTTCTCTTTTTTGGTGGCATCATAGCGAGGGGCTACTTTTAACACCTCTTGTTGCTTCTGAGATAATCTGTAGCATTTCCTTCGCTAAGCTGCCAGTAGGGAGTCCATAAAATTTTCTCCAAAATGCAGGAGTATGGTCAATCATCGCAATTCTCTAGAAAAGCTATTCAAGGGCCACTTTCTTTGGGGCTTACTTCTTGATTGTTGCTGTTTTCGGCCAATCTTGCCTTTACGCTCACATTTTCTTCTCCCCGATTTGTGTTTTTTCTTTGCGGCGACCTCTTCCTGTGTCCATTTGGAACCCAGGCACGTGACAAGTGGTTCAGAGCAGTGCGTACGTATTTTCAACATCTAATTGGCTAACATTCTGCTGGAAATGTCATCCCGATCCTATCTCGTTGACACTGCAGAGGGTCTTGGCTCTCTCTACCCGAGGCTGGCTTTCCCGGTTCCCAATTACAGCAGTAACAGAGGTATCGAGTTACACATACACCATGTCCCTGGGGATAAGCACTCAATATAGAGTCAATATAGAGTCACTTCGGGGTAAGTCTCATGTCTGCTTATGGAATTTACATTATCTTGAGGCAAAAGAGAGATATCGTCTGGCATCTGTGTTTGCTGCTTGAAGCTTAGAAGAATAGATCAGTGCAGTTGGCACATTCTGGGCTATTATTCGAATATTTAGTTAAAAAGCGTAAGTTAACCACGTGTTAACTCCTAAGTAGTGAATACTACTTCCGATTTCAAAAGCAAACAGCTGATGTTGATTGTATGCAAGGCGCTGTGCGCAGCCCTTTATATATCGTTTCTCTGATTCTCCTTGTGGCTTAAAAAATGAGCATTATTTTTCACAATTTACAGATGAAGACATGGGATCTCAGAGAGGCTGAGTTCCGTGCTTAAAGTCACACAGCTTATACGTTACTGCAAATGGGACCCCCGGCTTGAAACCTTTCCTTCCTAAATCTCTAATCTTTCAACCACACGGCCTGTCACATCCATTCCCACTGCTTCAGATTTAATTCTATATCTTAGACTGAAATCCAAAAATAAACTTGCCAGAATCTGTGGGTTTTCCAAAAAAATTTCAAAAATACCAGTTATTAGAAAATCGAGACTAGCCAAAATATGAGGCCTGTAAAATTGTAAATTTGATCTCTAAAAAAAGTATTTTGACTTTGGTTAGTTTATTCCAGTATGTCTGTCATAGGCTCCGAGCTGTTACTAACTGAAGAGTCCATGAACTAATCTCATTTCATTCATTTTCCTTCTGAATCTGATAATTTCCTACGTAAATATCAGTTTTTGACTGAATGCTAATGTTCCAGTAAGGATCCCTGAATATACTGGGCACAGGCATATTATATGAGGGTTTGAAATAAATAAAATATTAGGACATCCATCCGGGGCCCCGTGTTCCCTGAATATGGAAGTGATTTCTGCTGAGTTTGTCTTTATTTCTGATGCCTGTGTGTAAAAATAATAAGGATGAAGGAGAAAGATTTGTGAATATTACCATGCTTTATGGAAACTGGCTCTCATTAAAAATATATTCTGTATACAGATTCTTTTTTTCCGCTTCGATCGCTTTCTTGTTTTATTTCCTTTTTTTTTTTTGCCCTTTTTTCTTTCCTTTCATCTTTCCTTCCTTCTTTCCTCCCTCCTTCTCTTTTTTCTTTTTTTCTTTCTTCTTTTCCTTTCTTCCTTTAATTTTTTTTTTCAAACGTACCAAAATCTGATATACTTCTCGAATTCGCTTTTCCACTTTTAACCAGACGTCTCTGTGTCACTGGCAAAAATAACTCTTGTCCCGGCCCTGCCGGGGTAAGACAAAGGCATGTCATCTGCGCATGCGATCCTGTCATTGAAACGTGAGTCCAGTGAGGGTGCTGTCACCCAGCTAGTCCATCCTGTAATCCAAGCCCGGAGTCAGAGGACGTGGCGCCTGCAAGGCACGTGAGCAGCTCGGTCACAGGGCGCACGGGTCTGACATGCCACCAAACAACACAATTAGCCGGTGACACCAGCTGCTGCCTGCTTCCTGCCGCGTTACGCGCCTCACATTTCACGTGATGGCGTTTGTAAAGTGCTCCCCCCTTTTCAATTAGCCGGGCCTGCTCCCTCCACTCCCCGCATTCGTCCGTGCAGTTCAAGGGGACCCGCGGCAAAGGCGACGCCGCTCAGCGCAGCATCCGCGCCCGGCGGTGACAAAGTGACTGAAAGCCTGTCATTAGGCGTAATTCCTTCCATGTGCTGTTGACGAAGCCAGTCAGTGCGGTGACTTCCCTTTTGTTTATGTTTCAAGAAGAGAAGAGGGGGCGCTTCTGTAAATAAGCTCCAGTAACTTCATCCCCGCGTGTCCCTTTGCTGTGGAGGGTCCCTGGGCATTGGGACTGGAGTGGCTGAGCCTCGAGTTTCACGCTCTTTCTTGGAAGCAACTGCACGCTGCGGGCTGCTTTGTGCATTCAAAACCCTAATCTTCATCCACGCAAAACAAACAAACAAACAAACAAAAACCTGTTCCACTTTTTTGCCTGTAGTAATTGTCCTTTTTATATTTACATAAAGGGATGTCCTCTTGGTGGGTGTAAATGCTGATGGCCAGAGAGGCACCCATGCCTATCTGGATTGTATCAGCTGCTAATTACTCAGGGGCACCCCCAAAGCCTCTGGTCTGCTCAACTAAGGCACACTGTGTCGTCTAAATTTACCTTGTGTCTAGCATCTCCTTTCTAATCCACTACCATCCACCCTTGTAGCTGAAGATTTTGCGTTCTGCCGGTTCTGGTGAGAGGTAGCTCTGCGTTGATAACATGCTCGTCAGGTGACTTACATTCATTTCAACCTCAGCTGTATGAACCTGTCCTCATGTCGCCAAAAGGAAAATGGAGCTCAGCTTTATGAAGCAAAACCACCCAAGGCCACCTCCTTAGAGAATTTCATATTATACATAACTCCATTATGTTTATCCATTCACCTGCTAATGGATGTTTGGGTGACTTTCAGTCTTGGACATGTGTATAGGATTGTTTGTGTCGTCATATACTTTCATTTCTCGTAGGTACATACTTAGGAGTACAAATATCTTCTCAGGTGAATACTTAGAACTAAGAGTATTTTGAATTTTTTTTGAAGAAACTACAAAGAATTTTCCAGAATAACTCTACCATTTTACATTCCACCAGAGTCTCATTATCCTGTATCTTCACCAACATTTTGTGTTGGCAGTCTTTTTAATTATAATGGATATGTACTGGTATCTTCTATACCTACTTTTGTGAAGAGTCTGTTCAAATTTTTGCCTTTTTAAAAATTATGTGTCTTTTTATATTATCGAATTATACGAGTTTCTTATATATTCCAGTAGAAGTTCTTCGTCAGGTATATGTATTGCAAATATTTTTCTATCATTCTGTACCTTGATTTTAATTTTTGTTAATAAATACAAACACTTCTTATTTTAATATGGCTATATTTATCGTTTTAGTGGTGTATATGATAAGTGTCCAAGGTGAGACATCTTTGCCTCCCCCAAAGTCACAAAGGTTTCCCTCCTCCTATTTTTTTTACGTTTTACCTTCAACTTTGTATCGATGGTCTATTTCTAGTAAATTCTGTGTTTGTGATGTAAGAGTCACTTTTTCCCTCTATAGCCATCCTGTTGTTTCAACGTGATTTGTTATAAAGATTTCTCATTCCTCATTGTCAAGTACCAATCGGCCACATGTATGTGACTCTTTACGTAGACTCTTTGTTCCATTCTGTTTATCTGAAAGTCTCTGCTCTCGCCAGTACCATAGTCTTGAAATCAGGTAGTGTAAATTTTGCATCTCGGTTCTTCTCTTTTGACATAATAAACTCTTCTAACTTCCAGATAAACTTTAGAACCAGCTTCTCAAAGTTTGAACTTTATTTTCCAAAAGAAAGAAAATCTGGTAGAATTTTGATTAGGATCACATTGAACATTTAGACCAATTTAGGGAAAATCATTGTTTTTTTTTGGTTTGGTTTGTTTTCTAAATTCAGGAAGATAATGTATCTCTGCATTCGTATAGGTCACCTTTAATATCCTTTACCAAAATTTTGTAGTTTTCAGTGTAAATGAAAGACACAGCTCTTTTGAATTTTCCTAAGTAGTTTATGTTTCTCGATGCTATTATAAATGGTTTACTTAAGTTTCTAATTGTTTGGTGCCAGTATACAAAAATATATTACATTTTAAA
>NW_006443292.1:2973371-2974535 GCF_000325575.1 Pteropus alecto | reverse complement strand
CATCTGCAGTTGACAGCACCTCAGACCTCATTTCAGTGGTGTCAGCCCCAGCTGTGCTGTGTGGCGTGAGCCCTGCGCTTGTACCTCTCAGGGGTCCTCCAGGGACGTGGGCAGAGTCTACGTCCAGAACTGGGCTCTTTGTCTCACTCTCTCCCGGTTCTGAGCCTTCCCCGTCACCTTCCAAAGGTTATGGCTGCCCTGTTCTCTGTCTTTTTCCGTCTAGATATCTCACTGTTTTTTTGTTTTGCTTTGTTTTGTTTTGTTTTGAGAGCATCACTTGTCCTGTATTGCATTGCGACCAAAGCCACAAAGACAAGCCGAAGCCACCAAGGGAGAAAACTCATCTTGCGCTGTCCCTTCCTCTGAGTTTTAAATCCTTGCAAAATAAGACCACTTTTTTTCACTCTCCAGAAGCATCTGATAGTCAGCTGCACTTTTGTACTTTAGGGGAAAATTAGCGACTTTGAGGAATGATACCTCCACCAAAGGCAACAACTGCCTTTCAAGCCTTTCTTGGTTGTGGTCAAAAGTATTTTACACCTAATATTGCCCAATCTGATATATTTTTTCCCCCCTAGGGAAGCCTAAAATTAAGATTTGACATAAAATCTCCTGATTCTTGATGTTGGCATTTAAAATACATACATTAAAAGAGTTTCAAACGAAACACCTCTCTCTACTGTCTGATTTTGGCCAGGTTGCAACCTCTGATACACCGTAATGTCAAAACCAGCCTGCTTGCCACCAGAGCCTGTCTGCGACATCGATGCCATCTGCCCTCTTGATTGAAATTTACTATGAAAAATTCCCCCTCGGCCTTTATTTTAACATGTGTTCGGGCCGGTGTCTAGTATTTCGTGCCCTGGGCGGGGGGAGATACAGACTTCCATTCCAACAAAATTCATTTAGCTTTGTATATCAGGGGTGTGACGCAGCGCTCATGGGAAGGACATATAACACGGTCACTTCTTTGGGCCTCTGGACCTGCAGGACGTTGGTACCAGGATAGAGGTCCCCACACTGGCACAACTCACTGCTCTTTCACTGACAACTGGCGGCAACAGCAATCAATATTTCTGTAATTACTACGCTTCCTCTTCGGCATAGCTAAAATCTAGTCGCGTGCTAGCTCTGCAAGCAAAGCTTTTCTCAATTTTTTTTTTT
>NW_006443292.1:2907023-2973349 GCF_000325575.1 Pteropus alecto | reverse complement strand
CTTCTTTACATATTTATTAGAACATTTCGGACTTCTCCGTGCAGACGGGCTGAGAGTAACCAGCAGAATGAGTCTCAGTGTGTCTTGCTCTTCCTATCAAGCCGTCAGTGGAGATTGGACAGGTCGTGATGAAATAAATGTTGGCTGCTGACTCGCCCAATTCTAAGGGACTCCTCTGTGTCACTAGCGCAGGCTTCTCCAAGATTGAGATATTTGCAAACTGTCATCTTTCATAAATAGCTGCCTTGAGTGACGCTTACTCCCCCCCGACACTTGTCTTTGAAATGCACCTGATGGGCTCCTAGCCTGGGAAATTTCATTGCTCATGAGACGTGATTAGCAAAGAGATGTCTTTTCCTTCTTTTCCCACCCCCTCCCCCGACCCCCCTCCTTCCTAGCGTCCTTCCTCACCTCGCTCGCTGGGGAAAGGCCTGAATCATGGTTCTAAAAGGCTAAAGCCAACAAATTAGTCAGAGGTGTTATGATGCTATCTCCGAAAATACTGTTATTCGACTCGCCAAAATTATAGTGAATTACAATCAAAAGTTTGTCAAAGCTTTTTAAATTAATTTAACCTCCTCTTAACATGCAATTCTCTGAAATCTCCGGGACGTATCCAGGATGAGCTTACAGAAATGGATATTGTCTTTCGAGATCCCCTCTTTACTCTAACCTCCAACGGAAGTGGAAATAGCATGTTTTAATGACAAACTGAGTAACGATATTTATTGTCGTTTTCATAAGCCTGTTTTTTTAGGATCGATGTAGCAGCCAACACAGCCACCACACAAACGAATCAATGTGCTTGCCCATAAATGTAAAGATGACTATAAACAGAGATATGGAAGTCACATGTCCAATTGGAAAAGGTTCACGACATTAAATGGACTTATCTCTTGTTAGAAATGAATACATACGGATAGATCTCGGGACGGTCCAACATTCTCTCTTCTTAATGTGTCTGATTGTATTTCCCCATGCGTAATTTAGCTGGAAGAGGCTTAATGTGTTAAAGGATGACTATTTTTTATATATTTAGATCGGGGACATTTTGATCAGTAAGATTAAGAGAAATTCTAACTTTCAGTATAAACTTGGTTGATTTTTAATACCCAGAAATAATACAGCTTAGCATATAAAACCTTTAACAACATTATTTTGCTGCAAAATATTGCAATGTTTCAATTTATTGCCAAATGAAAATTATCTAAAATCTTATGTTTAGTGAATAAATTTTCTCGCTAGGTGATATGAGAATGGCACAGTTGTCTTACAAAAACAAAAATACAGTTTGCTCACTCTACCCAACTGTAGTGTCTTAGTATGTCTGATTTTCAGTGCAAAGTTGTGCCCAAAACAATGTAGTATAAAATAATATCATATAACTAATATAATGTAATACTATACTAGATACTGCACTAACTATACTATACTATAATATGACACAATAATATGAAATATATGCTTTACTGGCTTCATTTCCACTAGAATTTTTCCATATGCTATAGGAGTATTAGTATTTATATAATTAGCATATAATCAATATAAGCTTATTTAAGGCTTGCAATAAGAATTTTCAAATTTTTTTTAAGCTTTACAATTTTTATTCTATATGATTATTCTATGGGTTTGACATATTTTAATTGCTTATGGCACAATGATGAATGATTTAGAGTGAGCAATTGATAGAAACTTAAGGAGTCTTTCATTTGATCTCAGAAATAGAATGTAACCATTCTCGGCTGATAGAAATTACGACTATTATTGGAGGAAAAAAGTTCATAAATATTAATTAATTTTCACGTATCTCATTGTTTATAGAGATATTTTATCATATTCAATTAAAATTTCCATATTAACAGGTAATTTCTTTTCTGTGAATTCTATTCACACTAGATAGCAAGAACGAGAGCCCAACGATTTAGGTACATTCGATGGGCAGTTTTTGGAGTTTTAATTATGTATCAATCATTGAACAATTCTAAGCACTGTCACAAATTTATCTCATGAATTCTTCACAGTCACTCTGCATGGAAAGTAAACGCTGTAGTTCCCATTTTGTGAATGTTTAAACTCAACTTCAGAGACTTTGAGAAGCTTGCCTGCAAAGACGGATGTGCGTGTGGCTGGCAGTGGAGGTGGGCCCCTCACCTGGCCCTCCCGTTCACCACACTATGTTTCCATAGTTCTCAACATAGCTCGTTTCTTATTTTCTTATTTTCTTTCAGGGAATTGGCCAAAACTCCAGAGCTCCAGCAAGTCTAAATTTTATGTATACATATCATGTTACTCTTAATGAAATTCGAGGCTTTCTAAAACCTGTATAATTTTTTAAGACTATAATTTTAGGTTCACAGCAAAATTGAGCAGAAAATAGAGGTTTTCCATTTATCCCCTGCCCCCCCACAACCCACATAGCTTCTCCTATTATCAACAACCCCCGCCAGATGGTTCATTTATTACAAATGATGGACCTACATTGACGCGTCATAATCACCCCAAGTCTGAAGTTCACATTAGGGTTCACTCTTGATGTCGTACAGTCTATTGGTTTGGCTAAATACGTAATGACCTGCATCCACCATTATGGGGTATGCGATTACAGAGTAACATACACAGCATTTTCACCGCACCCAAAATTCCCTGTGCTCTGTCTATTCACCCATCCTTCCTCCCAACATCCTGGTAACCGCTGATCTTTCTTTCTCCACAGTTTTGACTTTTCTGTTATGTCGTATAGTTGCAATCGTATAGCGTGTAGCCTTTATAGATTAAGCCTGTGTAATTTTTAGCTCTTTGGGATTTTCTTCTGAAGGTTTTGATGGATCTAGAATAGAATTTCTTGCTAAGCCCCTGAGGATGCAAGAGAACACAATAATTTTTTTTACGATGTGCCAGAGCTGGCCTCTCGATAGGTGTTCTTCATTTCTGGCCATATATGATTAAAAGTTATCAGAAATCAACTGTATGAAAGGCTTTTGCTATGTGCCAGAGTGGACATAAGTATAAGATACAGTTCTTGACCTCCGGGAACTTCCAGAATAGCATCTGTTTTTTTTCGTAGGATGCAGTCCATTTTGCAAAGACTTGAATTCTGGTGCAAAAAAAAAAAATAGCAGATGTAAATATAATAAAGTCTCTGGACCTATAAGTTGGCAGCACATTTCTTTTGTGAGTTCACTGCGATCAGAGAGAATATTCAAAATTTATTTTGCAATGAGAACCTCAATGCATTGTCTGCATTGGTAACCTCCTTTGCAAACGTGGCTGCCCGATTTCCAATGGACCCTCACTACATGCCAAGTAATGTTTAGGGCCCATGAAATGGATCAGGACTGTTACTTTTGGTATGATTTTAGGGAGAAAAAAAATCCCTGAATAAACCTCATCTCCTGACTATACGTGGCTCTCTGAGTCATCAAAGAGAATGTTAAGTGTCTGATCTGAATGAATAGACCAGCTAATCTCTAAGTTGTCATTTCACTTCATGTTTTGAGATGGAAGCTTGTGCGTTGTTTAATTGATCTTGCTTGCATAAAACCACCTGGATACTCTTACTTTTTTACTAACCCTCTTCTAATTGTGCTCCATACTTTGGTGTTGTTGGCTTTTGTGTGAATGGGCTGCTCTACTAAGGTGAGACATGCCATTGTTAAAAAACATACATGCCTAAGCTTCACAGTTGTATGATTTTGGCCTCCAGTCTATCTCTGTAGACGTAGAGGCACTTAACATCGCTCCCCTAACACCAAACACAGACATACACGAAGACCCACCCATATTCCGTTATCTTCCCCAAATTAATCAAACCTATAGGATTGACTAGGAAGTAAATTTAACATCATGGGAAGAGTTTACAGCCCTTGGAACATACACAAAAAGACTCTTCATTCACATGGGGAGTCCAGGGAGTCCCCCCAAAAATTAAATTTCTAGCAACAGTTCATCCATTAGCATCGTTAGTCTGCAACCTTCATTTCATGTTTCTTTTGTATTTTTCCTGGGTTGTTTTCTCACTCGTGATGAAGATAAACATAAAAACAGGGAATGTAGATATAATGTAATATTTTTCTAATGTTTTCAATTAAGCAGCAGCTGCTGTTACCAAGCTGTCATTTCTGTTGCTATGGGGGTTCTGTGCGTGTGCCAGTACAGGGCTGGTTACTTTCATATACTCGTCCTATCGCTAGGGTGTTACATGGACTCTCTTTAAAGATTTTTCATCTCATAGGGTCTGGAAAGGGGTGCCATCTTTTCTATTCAATCTACGTGTATTCGAGAGCTCAAGATGTCTTTATCTGGAACTAGTTAAGATCCCCACGAATCAGCTGAGATTCCCAGTTTTGGGAATCGAAAGCATAAGAATCCAAAGGGATCCAAGGCTGACGAATCTTGTTGGTGTTTTGAGACCCACTGAGTCCTTTATGCTCCCTCGGTTTCCCCAGTATGTCTGAACGCAGCCTGGTCCGAAGGTTGTGCAAGTCGAGTGAGTCCGTGTCTTCCAGTTCACAGGGTGTGAGACCAGGGGCTTCACACTCAAGGGCATGCCATGATTCAAGAGCTAGTGCTGGTTAGACCTAGCTCTTGGTGCAAACCTGGTAGGCCAGGAGCATTGGAAAAGATCTTTGCTAAACAAATTCATTCATTCCATGAAGGTTATTTTCAATGAGCCCGGCCTTTTAGCATCTTTAAAAGAGTGAGTATAATAATTTTTTTCCCATCTTTGAGCTCTCGTCCCCTTACCTAGACTTGTAAAAATCAAAGAAGCAGATCGTTAATTTTAAGAGCTGACAGACCTCTCTGCCTTTGTCCTGGGCTTTTTTTTAAAATCCCCAAGTCCTATAACACATTTTGACATTGACATTGGTTTCTGTCTTACATATCCCGCAGTGAAGCGAGTTGCCTTGAGTTTTGAGGGTGCTGCTCGAATAATATGGCTTTATTATCTGTTACCTGGTCTCTTCTGTCCTTCAGCTGAAGGAAACAGCTAAGACGGAGCTCCAGATAAACTCCTGGGAAATAAGAACGTGACAGATATTATACTTGTTATCGTTTTGTGACCAGGTTGCTCTCTCATTGAGAACTAGAGTTATGCTTTATGCTTCTTTATATGGCCCGCGGTGGCTTGCATACAGTAAATGCTCAATAAATGCCGTCTGACTATAGAAGAGGTATCGAGGTATAAGGGCACGCTGTCTTCTAAGGGCCATATATCATGTTGATATGACACTACAGCAATAGAGAACATGATTGAATGAATGATGGCATAGCGAGTGCTTTCTACGTGCCAGACACTTTCATAATAAAAGCCTTTGGCAGCCCTGAGAGCTAGGTGTTATTTCTTCTTTATAGGTGCTAAAATTAAAGGTTACAATACCAGACACTGAGCCAACCCAAATCTCAACTTCATCCCGCCTCTTCAGAGCTACAAAATTGCAGTGTGTCCCCATAAAGACTGTGTCTCATAGAGGAGCCCAGATTCTCAACGCTGGAGAGCAATGCGTTGTAGAAACAGCAAAGCCTTAGACTGAAATGAAACATCTTTCTCCAGTATGGTTTCTTACCATTGACTCTCACATATTATCCAATATTATTTTCAAAAGCTTTTTGACCAATATCAAGACGGCATTGAACGCAGAAAGATGAGTATTGCTTTTTAAAAATAAAATCAGCCTACCGACAATTTTCTTTCTAACCTGCAAGCACAGAGCCAAGACCGGAAGGGTCCCTGAAGAAAAATGTAAATGGCTTTTGCTTCTTTCTATAGTTTCATATTCTGAATAGTGGTCTGATCTGCTGGACAGATCCTCATCTCTTGTATTACGATCTATCGAAATGATAAGCTCACAGCCTTCCGCTGCGTGTTTCTTGACAATGGTGAATCCTCGACGCTTTTTGTTTTAAAATTGGTCCTCGCCTCCTGACACGTTGATGAGCGACGCCATTTTAGGCTGATGAATGCGTCCCAGGCATTTCATAAAGGCCAGAAGCGGGTTAGATATAGCGCTCCACATCCTCTAAGAGATCATCTTAAATTTTTGCCGATGTTGGTGAAACAGAAGTTCACACAGGTCAGGTTAAATTTCTCAGCCTCAGAAAGACATTAAAAGAGGGTTTCTAAGTTACCTCACCTTTAATAAAATGAAGTCATCTTATATATTAATATATTAATATTACAGCTGGGTTTAAACTCATGTGGACCAAGCTTTCGTTAATAGTTAAATCAAATTGAATCTCAGATTTTATGAGTGATAAAATGACAATAAAATGGGTCTGGTCAGTAAAGATAATAACTCGATTCAGTACTTTGGATATAAGTGTTTAAGGTTTCTATGATAAAACTGTAATTTTATACCCCAAAGTGTGTTAATGACATTAAGCGAGGTAATAGGCAGACTGCCCTGACAATGCCATCCCCACGGGACCGCAGTAATAGAAATAATTTATAATGTATCGGCAATAAAATCTTGCATGTTATCTCAATTCAGGCCAGGCACCATATCTTGGGTTTCAGATTACACATGCTCCCCTTCCTCCCCCTGCCCTGGACACAAGTGTTAACTTAAAATAATTAAGAAAATGGTTTTCGGAGTACAGAAATCTTTCACAATTATGGGCATAATGACCATCCTATTAACTATTTGTACTCCAATCCATTTATGTCTGATCGATGGAACGCGATTGCAAAGTTAGAAAGTAAGCATTTCTAAAAATAATCCGAGGCATTTTAATTCCCTCTTGGCTTTTTCTCTTTTTATTTTTTTTTCCAAATAGAACTGATTCCCAACGTTTAAAGTAAATACAGGTGTATTTTTCAAACACTTAAGAACTACTTATTTGTATGACTATGAAATTATTTTATTTTGTGAACTCCTGGCCCAGTTGTTTTATAGGTCAGACACAGTTCCACAAATTGTATGTTGCTGAGGCACCTTATTCAGCTCTGAAAGCTAAGTTACTTTGTCCTAAAAACAGGGATGATAATTATGAATGCCAGGAGCTGCTTTGAGGTTGATGCGTTTGGTGCTTGGCACAAGATGCGGATGCACAGCCTGGCGGTCCACACCTTCCCTTCTAGTGTTCTTGTTCTCCTGGTCTGGACTCGTCTGCTGATAATCAAGCGTGCAGGCACTGCCGGGGACTGGACCCCTCCACTCATGAGACGAGTGATTCTGAGCTAACCGCAGCCTAGCCCTGAGACTTCCAACCCGGAAGCATCAACTATGAAAGTCCACGCCTTAACCATTTGTTCATAAGGCTTCTCTGAAAGCAACTGTCATTCAACAAGGAAAGCCGCAATCAAAGAAACAACTAATTTACAGGTATTTCCTCTCTTCAGAATTCTGGGGTCTGCACTGAATCGCAAAGTGTTGATTGGTTCAAATCCTGTGTTGACTATGCAGTAGCCAGCTTCCATCGATTCGGGCTTCTAGGGAATGGCACCAGCCAGTTCGAGAGGGTGCTATGTGGTTATGGAACAGAAATATTTGCGCCGCATGCCAGTGGGATCTGATCGTTGTCAGTCTAATTTATCTTGCCCGCAGGTGTATCTACTGAGAAAACATCACCCGTCAGCCCAGAAGTACTTGGTCCAGCTTCTGAGCCATCCGAATAGGTACAGGAAGTTATCAGCAATCTCAGCATCCCCATTTCTTGCAAGAGCGTCTTGGGAGGATGAGCTGAAACAGCCACGCTGCAGCTTAACTCTCTTATATTCTGAAGGCTCCTCATCCACTGGGCTTTGGCTCAGACGCTCTGAATGTGCAGGCCGAGTTCTCCAAAGAAATCTTGGAGAACAAGGTACGGGAAAGCATGACTTTTTGCTTCCATACCCTCATCCGGAGCCACTGAGTCCACGTATGCAGGTAGAGTGGCAAGGCACAAGGGCGTGGCATTCACAGAGATTCTTATAAGAATGGTGCCCCCTGGACTTGGGCATGCCGATGGCACAACCTGCCCAGTGGTCCAGAGTGGGCCTCTGGGCTCAAGTCAGGGTCTGGTACCCAAGAGAGGTGATTGTTTTCAAGGGATCATTGAATGATGCTCTGCTTCCTGACTGCGCCTCACGGACTGTCCGATACCGATTGTTTCTCTGCTTGGATTTTTCGAACCCTCTGAACCTTTCTCATATGCCAGCTCTGTTTTTTAAGGCTCATGTCGGCCCCACTTCTGAGCCCGCTCCGATCGTGACACCCGTCCTCCTGAATTTACCTAATGGATCTGACAATGCGCGTCACCGATAAACAGTTGGTTTTAAGTCAATATAAAGGCAATAAATGTACCTCTCAGAGGGGTATCTGTTCACATGAGATCACAAATTTCTTGAATCTGAGCAGACATTGTGCACACAAGACTGCAATAAGCTGCGAGGCAACATTATTTAAGAAGGAACATGTTCTAGGATATAGCTTTTTATTCAGTTCTGAGACTAGCAAATCTAACTCCAGGAACCGAACAATCCCCGACTGAGTGTTTCTTTCCCCCCCTATTGTTATTCTTCTTTGTTCTGACTTTTATATAAAACTCTGACATGCTATATTTATTGCCTGCCTATTTAGAAACGGAATCTCTCACAGTTTCTATAAATGCCATCCGCACCCTGATTCTGAAGGTGCCTCGGATGTCCTCACGGGCTGCGTATACCAGCAGATGACACAACTCTTGATCTGTCCCTTCAGGTGGTTCGGACTAGCTAAGAAGAAATCACAACCTTATCTTCTCAGAGCTCTGAAATGTAAAAATAGCCCGGCCATTTATTGTCCCAGGCTTTTTAAGCCTGGATATTTCAGAGGCATGGAGAACGTGGATTGTCACTTCCTCAGCTGGATATGGAGCTTCAAATGAGCGAAGAGTCATAGATTAAAGGGAGTATGGCCTCGCTCGGCCTCCTTCAAGAAGGCTTAAAGCCCCCTCATGTTGGGCCTTATCAGGCTGGAAGGGGGGATGCAAAAGATAAACTTTAAAAATAAATGCCCCCCCAAATCCCGATTATCACCCCTGCCTCCTCTGCCACGTCTGGCCAGCAACGTGTTAAGTGAATTGAAACTGGATCGTGGAGAGACAGTCACAACCTGGTTATCAGTGGCAGTAAATGGAAGATAATAGCCCCACCAGAGAGTTATGAAATGGCTTGTCTTTGAGCTGCCAAAGTGTTTAGTCTCTCCTTTATTATATTCACAGCAGTAATCCGATATGTCCTGACTTCTGTCATCTGTATGTAATGCTTATCAACTCTCTGTCAGTGATTCACCCTCTTGTCAGGGACAATTATGCCTCAAAGTGCCGAGGTTACGGCTGAGGCAATATTATGACGGGAAAGAAAATATGAAAAGGTGTAACACATCACAGCAAGCAATCCGAGAGCTGACGTCAGAGTTAAGGAAAACATTATTGATAAAAGAAGAACAGAGAGCGAACTTTTGTTCTCGGCACTGGGGGCATGGCCGGCATGGCCAAGGTCAAATGCGCGGAGGACCCTCTCCTGGAGATGCTTTACTAATTCATGACAGCGGGACATGCGTGCCTGGTCCTGCACAGCAGGCCACTATTTCCATTTCGCATGTCCACTGCCAGGAGATTTGGATTATGTTGTTAAAATGTAGGCTTTGGGGAAGAGGCGAATGGACATATGCTGGCACGGAAGTTCTTTTTATAACATTTGAAAGTCTCCTGCTTTTCTGAAGACCCTTATGCTTTTTTTTTTTTTTTTTTTTTAAAGATCTCCACTTATGTGGCAGTGAGAACTGGGTTTAGAAGGAGCTGGATCGAAATTTAAATCATAGAAAAGCAGGATAGCCCACTGATCGAGAGAACTTGAGATTAAAATATTTAAGAATGAGAAGTTTGACATCAGACGGAATTTGTTTTGAATGTTGCTTGTGACGCTTGGCAGTTAGTTGTCTGACCTTGAGGACGCTACGTAATGCTTCCGAGCCTACCTCCTTCCATATAAAGGATAAGATGGTTCTTGGTAATACCTGTCTTGTAGTGTGGTTGGAGCATCAAGCAATGGCAAATATAGAGTGATTGATAAATGTTTGGTAGATTCTATAGGATAACGAGCAGCGCGTGACCGGAAATAAAATCTCGTTTAACTTTATTTCTCATTTCCTCATGTGTAAACATGTCTCCTGACGTTCGCCAGAGCACCAAGATAGAGACACGTCAACAAAGGGTTGCACTCGATGCTGTAAGAAGCAGCCCCTGTAATCCCAGGAATGTAAGGCGGGGCTGTTGTTGAGGACCTTGCCGATGATATTACTAGAACACTCAATGTGAAGAGCCTTGGTTAGAAGCAAAACAATAACGATTTCTTTTTGCACATCTGGAATACCGTTTCTGCTGAGCAACTGGCTCGCATTTTAATCGGAATCCTTGGGGATCGCTTGACTTCTCATGCCATGCAACTGCATGGCTGCAGCATGGCTACTGCACAGTTCACAGCCCAGTATGTGCCACGTGCATGGAAAAGGGTGATGGTGAAAGTATTTACCAACCAGTTACGCATGGGCCTGTTGACCATTCAGAGTGGATGCAGCCCTGTGGGGGGAGTCTGCTGGGCCTGCTGCTATGCTGGGCACGACCCCTACGTTGCTGGTTTAAGCTATTTGTCCAGAAAACGCCCCAGCAGCTTGAGTACTGGGCAGGTACACTGAGAGTGTAGGAAGGCAGGCACACCCCCCATACAGAAGTATTTCACGAACTTGTCTGGCTGTACTGGTAAAACGCCCCAGCAGCTTGAGTACTGGGCAGGTACACCCCCCATACAGAAGTATTTCACGATTTACCAACTTGTCTGGCTGTACTGGTGCACACTGACAGCTGACAGGTGACTGTCGGCTCTGCCTATAAGAAAAATATAAAACATAGAAAAACAGAAAAGCATAAGCACATTTATATGAGCTTCCATTTTGCATTAACCTTGTTTTATTTACTTTAACATTTATGAATAAGTTATTAGTAAAGGTCACTCGTGACGTCATTGTAAGGGCGAAACCTGGTCATTGCAATATATTTAGAAAATTGATTATCAAGAGAAAAATAGAAATCATTTAAAAATCTCGACACTCTGAGATAAACATCATCAACTTCTTGATCGATTTGATTCTCTCTCCTGTGGACACATCTTGGATGTGTTTTAGATTTTATTAGTAATACACTTCGTATTTTACCATTAGGTATGAAGGTCGTGGTTCGTTTCAGAGACTTGTTCTGTAGGATGTTTTGAAATACTAGTATTTAAGTGTCAGTAATTAATAGTATTTATAAGTTTATTCATTTTAATAGTTTTTAAATTAGGAAAGAATGTGAACTTTTACAAAAAACTTTTGGCCTATATCAAGATTCACATGAAATTTCTTCTTTTATAGATGACTTTTTTTAACTCAGATTTTGAACCATCTTCACCTTGATCCAGTAAGCCCTATTTAACTGTGGACAAATCTATTTTAGAATTTTTGTGTGGAAGGCTTCTTTGGTCTCTGATGTCGGAGTTCTGTTTGCTTTGGAAAAAGAAGTGCTAGGTTTTCATTTATTTATCCTACGGACAAGTTCACAGGTACATAACTGTGATCTGAAGTGTTAGGGCCTAAACGTTTGGAAGGGTTAAAAAAAAATCTGAATCCGAATTTGAGCTTTAAAGACGAAGATTCGACATTTTTAATTTCTTTCATAATAATTGGCTTATTCGTGTTTTGTTTTGATTTTTTCTTTTCAGTCAAATTTTGACATTTGTTTTCCCCCACAAAAGTTTTTATGATGTCTACATTTTTATATTTAGAAGTCAATAATGAAAACATTTAGAATATGAAATTCATTCTAAATATCGGTGAAGCTGCATCCATCTTTAAAAACTCTACTACTACTTTGCATGTAATTATTATTTTGATTTCCACTATGATCCAGAAATTATTTTTTTAAAGACTACCTTCTAATTTCTAGTGAATGGGACTTTTATTTAAACTTTTCACGTTAGTTTTTGGTTACGTTCTTGTGCCCAGCGAATGTGACTACTACGCATTCTACTTGGGAAAATTGGTTAAGATTTTTTATCTTTGATCAGTAGCCATTTTGTAAAGATCCCATTGGTTCTATGAAAGAAACAATTGAATTAACCACACTAGCAATGAAGATTTAAGTCGTCTTTCCTACGCCTCTTCTTATTTCTTATCTGGCGTACGTTATGGTGTCCTTCAAGTAGAAAAGCCAATTCATTGACCATCCCGATGGATGCACTTCTGAGAATGAAAAGGGACCGTTGTTATCTTTGGACAGCAGGCTAAACTTGGATATTCTGGGCAAACTGGTATGTAAGGTCACTCATCCCATAATCCACCTTAAATTCTTTCCAGAATAATACGAAGCATTAATTAGATAAGTAAACCTTGCAGGCATTATTTGTTGTAAGATAAATATATGGAGATAGCATTTGTGGATAGCTTTTGTGATCACTTGCAGGTAACTCATGAGCACTGCAAAAAAAAAAAAAATCCTACTTCTTAATTGGCTCTTTCGGTGCATTTTATATGGCAGTGAAAGCAATTTCGAATCCTTCTAATAGGAAAAAAGGCCAATGTTATTAAATAATTAAGAACTTCCATAGCTTCTGTAAGGTTTAGCTGATCAACATGATGGTATCTGGTTCTGCATCCAATTCGCAATAGATAATAGCGTAAATACACATGAGACTTTGGTTACATGTATGTTTTTGTGTGAGTGTACATATGTCATATATATTTTTATTTCTTTAAGTAAAACATTATACACATGATGTATAGCATAGATAAAACATCTAGTGATGGTCCTTTTTATCTCTGTATGGCTCAATTTTAGAAATGGTGAGTCATGTTTATAAGAAGACTACGGAATCGTACTTCATTTCTTATTTGGTTTTAAATGCCAACATAACATGCTTTTGAGATTAATTAAAAGATTTATATTTTAGCTATAGAAAACTGTGTTCGTTTTCCAGAAAGTCAAGTATTTAAGTGAGGTTTTAAAAATGTAATTCTCTAATAGTATTAAACTATTAATATAAAACTTTGGTCTTTAAAAATATAAAATTAAAAGTAGCCGAACAAACGTAGGTAAATAAGAATAAAATGGTTTCAATACTCTGTTTTCTTTTTTAATAACAATCGCAATGTATCTTGAGATTCGAGCCTCCTCCAAAACAAATTTTAAGAATAGATGAAGTTCTTTTTCTTAATCCTGTGATCCTCTAAGAAGTGTTTATTAAATTTGTAAATGAATACCTAATTTCACTTAGCACTCAGAAATTTCATTTTGATTTTTTTCTCCTCAATTTTCCAGGCCAAACTGGGAAAACATTTTAAGGGAATTCAAAAATTATAAAGAGAGATTAAAAGCTACCTAAAAGTCAAATAATTAAACATGAGTATATAAGCACCTATATTATATTGTTATATATACATTTTATCTAGTGAGACACAACCACATTTGTAATAATACAATTATTGTATATGTCTTTAAATTTGCAATACTTTCACTATACCAAGGCGCAAACAGGCACTTATTTTTCTTTTGGGAGATGGAGATCAATTTGGGTAACCGCTTGTGAAAAGTAAAGAGTGGACAAAGGGACTACCTCCAATCGTTAATAAAATATCTCATGTTAGATTTCTTAGAGTGGCTTTCGGATCTGATTAGAACTTTGAACTATTGCTGTGCACGTATGTGGGCATGAGAACAATACTCTTGGGGAGATAAAAATGCTCAGAAAGACAGACGTCAGAAGCACATTTATCAGATGGCGGGCAATGCCAGTGGATGCCTAGTTACTATGTTATCCCATCCTTTGGTCCTCCCGGAAGTACACCAGAAAACAACAAATTAAAATAAGGTTGATACCAAAGTGCTAACTTCCTTTGTTCCTGGCCGCCTTCCTCTATTCAGCCCGTTTTCAGTTCCCCTGGCATGGAAATCCCGTATCGACAGGAGCATGGATGATGCATGCTCCCTTCTTCCTGCCTATGGTGACAGTCAGGGTTGTGTGACTGACAGCTGCAGGTCATTGGGGACCTACCACAGGTTTCTATGGCAACTGACTAACCCACAAGTGGAAGGTGATTCGGACTCCAGAATTTGATTTTGAAAGATCTCATCGCTCTTGTGTTCTGTGGCATGAATTAAATGTTCAGGATCATGGTGGGCGGAAAATCATTACAAACTGGTACAGGCATTTTTTTGGCAAGAGTGTATGGGGCCCTTCTAGATACCAGCTGTGTCAGCTAGGGCTCTAATGGAGAAACAGAACCTACATGTCGATGATAGATAGATAGATAGATAGATAGATAGATAGATAGATAGATAGATAGATAGATGAAAGATAGATGATGGATTGATGACGGATGGATGGATGGACAGATATAGGTAGGTAGGTAGGTAGGTAGGTAGGTAGGTAGATAGATAGATAGATAGATAGATAGATAGATAGATAACGGTAGATAGAGATAGATAGATAGATAGATAGATAGATAGATAGATAGATAGATAGATAGATAGATAGATAGATAGATAGATAGATAGATAGATAGATAGATAGATAGATAGATAGATAGATAGATAGATAGATAGATAGATAGATAGATAGATAGATAGATAGATAGATAGATAGATAGATAGATAGATAATAGGTAGGTAGGTAGGTAGGTAGATAGATAGATAGATAGATAGATAGATAGATAGATAGATAGATAGATAGATAGACAGGTGATAGATGGCTAGATGATAGATAGTTGGTAAATAGAGAAAGAGACAGAAAGATGAGTTTTCAGTTCAAGGAGCGGGCATCTGAGTCTGGGGCTGGTGAGGCCAATCTGGAGCCCGCGGGCCGGGCAGCAGGCTGGAAACCGATGCTGCAGCCACAGGCTGCGCGTCACCTTCCTCAGGGATTTTACAAGAAGCCTCTGTCATCAATCCCCTAATCCACAAAGCTTCTCTACCTCATTCGTAGACCTCTGAAGAAGGCTCTTGGGGTACAAAGGTGAGATCCCCTTGTAGCCTCCTGCATAACATTGTTTACAGGCACATCTGTTATTCGGTGTTAAGCACGTGAGTTCCAGTTACCCACATCATCTGCACGATAGCGACCTTGTCATGGGCAGGTGGAATATGGTCATCCATAACATGCCAGCCACGCTGTTACTCTGCGGACTGCATGTAGGTTTCATTCAAATGGCCAGAGCCAAATAGTTGATTCGAAGCACGGGAATTGGGATTTTTTTCATTCATTCACAATCACTTGATCTAATAATTTTTGAACACATTCCGTGCCACGATCCATGCAGAGATCTGAGGGAAACGGAGATGAGAGAGGCAGACGCCTGTCCCAGAGAGAAGACATTCGTAAGGGTTGGGAAGAAAGTCATATGAGGAGAGATGAAGCGAGCACACGGCTGGGATGAAGGGGAGATGAGCGGGGTGATGGACGAGATGGGAATTCAGCTCAGATCTTGTCGCGAGCTTTGGTGGGCCTCCTAGGGACGGAGGTCCCCATTCTGCACGTAACGCCAGTCCTTTCAGAGCGCCTTCAGTGAGGTTATTTTAGTTCAGATCAAACTCTCAGCATACGGCTCAGTTAGCATCAGTGTGGAGAGCCCCCTTCTCTCCTTCTGGGAATATGCAAATTGACAACACATTCGGCGCTCACTGGTTTGTGTCAGAGTTGGCGTACAGGTCAGTTTTTACCTGTCCCTCTTTCTTGCCCCTGACCCTCTGGACCTTTCGCAGACTTAATTGTGTCCAGCTGGGTGTACTTTGCCCTTTCCCCTGCGAATAGGACAAAGGAATACTTACCCTCAGCCATTTTCAAAGGCTTTTCCCTTCGGATTTGTGATTCAACAAACCACATCTTCCTTGACTCAGCTCCCAAATTACCTTAATAGCCTGTGGCATCCAAAGGATGACCTCAGCCCTGTTCCGGCTCCTTTGGTGCCTTTAAGTCACACCTGCAGTCATTTAAAACGGTGTCACCAAGCTGTGGTCAATTCCTGGCATCAGCTGCTCGGCAGCATTCCTTACTGGACAGACCCATGATTTATAATTAAGAGTTCTTTGTCCTTCATTCTTAAATATTAAAAATAAATTCCAAACTTTCTTTTCTCCCTCCTCCTCCCCCTCCTCTTCCTCCTTCTTCTCCTCCTCCTCCTTCTTCTTCTCTCTCTGTCTGTCTTTCCCCTTCTCCCTCAACCCTTCTCTCTCTCTCTCTCCCCCCCTCTCTTTCTCTTTCTCTCTCTTTCTCTTTCTCTCTCTCTCCTTCTCTCTCTTCTGCCGTGCAGTATCATAGCATCACAGTCTAATGGAAAGAGCACCTGTTGACTCCCAAACATTGGGTTTCAACCCCACATCTATTGGTCTCAATTGCCATGTCAAAGCCTCAGTTTCTCCACCTGTAAAATAACTAGCTTTTTTATGTTTCAGGGATGAAATAGAGACAAGAACATAATGTCAAGAGAAATTAACTCTGAATAAAAATAAAGATAAGGGAACAGAGAGTGTTGGGTGGTTAGTTTTAGATCTAGGAGTCAGGAAAGGACTCTCTGAGGACATGACATTTGGACAAGAGGCCAAAAGAGTGATGGAGAGAGCTACGGAATTAGAGAAAGAGCATTCGGGGCGCAGAGGATAGCACGTGTATGCAACTCGGCTGTGGGGAGCTTGCTCGGTGTGCTCAGGGGACAGTCAACCGACAGGGACGGCTCAAAGACAGTGAGTGAGGTGGGAAAAGAATCCAGGCATGTCATACACAAATATAGGGCCAAGAGAAGAGTTTTAGACTGAGGTATTAGAAGCCCCGCTTAGAGCATTTTTAGCTGGAGGTGGGGGTGACATGCTAACATTCATATGTCAAGGGGAACACTGTGCTGTGAGGAATAGATTGCTGGCAGACAGAAATAGAAGCCGGGAGATGGGTTGAAGCTCTTTCAGCTTACCAGGCAAGCGGGGACAGGGGCTTGGACTGGGTGTCCATCACGGTTCTCTGGAGGAGTCTGATTCAGGAGTGGGGTGAGAGGGCGAGGAGTTATCAGAACTACAGGGCTTTGTCTGGAGCAATTGGGATAATGGAGTCTCCCTTCGCAGACGTAACTAAGGAAAGGTTGGTTTCAGAGGGCGGAACACAAGAGGTTGATTTCAAATAGATTAAATTTGATTAATAGATGCCCAAGGGGACACTCGGAGGAGGAAGCTTTATATGCGAATTCAGTTTAGAGATGGGGCTAGAGGACAAAATTTAGAGTCGTTAATGTATATACCGAATGCTGTGGGGCCATCTGTAGGACAGGGCTCAGAACTAGGAGGTGACCATGCGGGGTTGTATTTTAACCGAGGTGGTGGGTACAAGGCCAACATGATTGTGTTCTGGAGGAAATCCAGAGTAGAAACAGCTGGTATAGACAGCCAAAGTGAGGAGTTTGAGAAAAAAAGGAGCCAGAAAATGGTGCCCTTTCATAAAATGAAAATTTTCTATGGTAAAAATAGGTGATACAGAAATACAACTTACAATTCTAGTGACAAGTAGAAATGTCTGACAACTTTTTTCAGTCATTCTGATCTGATCACAATTAGATGAAAATATGCAGAGAAAAAACCTGGAAGAAAATACTTCCCAAGTATCCATGGTGGTATTTTGGTTTTTATGTTTATTCGTTTGTTTTGTTTTGTTTTATTTTTAACTTTATAGCAGTATTATGAATAATGCAAAAAAAAAAAAAAAAACTTTATTCTTTCCTTTGCTTTTGTACATATCCCATATCATGCACGTACTCTGATTTTAATTTTTAAAAATGTTTATTAAAATACTTGAATCTATCTCCCTTTTAATAACTAAAGCATTGGAGTTAAATTTAATTTGATCAGTATCCCCAATCCTGCCTTAAAATATATTCCAGTCTCCTTCCTCAGATAAAACTACTATTATGGGTTTGGGAAGTGTTCTATCTCAACTTCTCCTTACATTGCATAACTATTTAAAGTACCTCTAGTTCTTTAAATGTAATTTTCAATCTTGAACTTATCAGTATTTATACCCGACTTCCAAGCAAATTTTTCTCTTCATTCACCCGACTTCTTCACACTTAATACTGTTGAATAAATTTTATAATTGATAAAAACTTGATAGTTTTATATGTTTGTTTGTTTTAAAATAATCTGTAAACCCCTCTTCCATTTGTATCTTTCAGTAAATTCTCTTATGGTTCTTTCAGAGAAATCCTATAAGTTATAAATTGTCTGTGTCTAAGAAAAAGTATTATTCAGTTGCATCTTAAAGTATAGTTTGGCTGGTTTGGCTGAGTTTAGCTTGCTAGCTTCAAAATACTATGCCCTTCCTGCATATATTTGATTAGAAAATTTAAATCCAGATAAAGTTGTATGGATAAAGCTGAAAATTATAAATAAGAGGCACCTACACATTGGAATTACATGTAGTCTTTATGAAAACTTTTTAAAGACATCAAAAATTTTTCTGATAACTAGTAAGCAAAAAATCCAGGTATAAAATTATTTCTGCACCTCATTAGATAAAAGATAATTCAGAGAGATTTAACCCAACATTTTACATGGCTTCTTTCTAGGAATTTCTGTGTGCTTCCCTGTACTTTTCTGCAAATTCCAGCATTTCTACCTTAAGGAGAGTTTGCTCTGACCACCTGTAATATCCAAATTATAACAATAGCTCAAAATATCCATGGTTCGCCTTTGTGAACATACTACAGCCTTTAAAATCCTTCCACGTTGATTTGGTTATCCCAATCCCGTGAGTGTATAAAAGCAAGCATACCTCCTCCATCTTGAGTTATGGAGCATGAGGTTCGACTGTATCAATTGCATTGAGTGACTTCCCCAAGGACATCCGGCTAACATGTGGTAGGACCTCGAAGCTTGTTAGTTGGCTCGTAGTTGAATGTTCACTTTGCTCATCAAAGATGTTTCTTTCCTTTGTATGAAGTATGTTATTTATTGCTTGGAGAATTCAATGTAGATTATTTGGGTTTAGTGGATTATCTGAATCTCCCTTTTGAGTTCCGAGGAAATACTCCGGAATAATTCTAGAAATAATTCTAGTAACATAGCTGGGATGGAGTTTTCTGTGACAAAATAACAAAGATTATGGAGTCTGCCTCTCAGACCAGGTCTGCATATAAATGCAGAGGAATGTTCTGGATTGGCGCCCATGCTGTAATCCGTTGAGAAGTCATTTTGGCAACCTGGAGAAAAGTAGCCTAGAGCAGGTCAGAAATGCTTTTTTTCTGTCACCAAGACCTAAACATCTGTGCTCTATTCTCTTTCAACTTGGAGAAAACTTATCTTGATCTGACATTCTGGAATAGCATGAGAATTAATCATACTTTTTACTTAAAGTTTTCTCCTCAAAACAAGAACACCTGTGCATGCAATCAAATAAAAACTTATGAAAGCAATTTTTTCCTCTCGGCTTTTATGGTTTTATGAATTCTGTATTTGTCCATGTCCTCTGGGACTACTAGTTCTCATGTAATATATTATTTGGGAAAATCTAACTGTAATAAGTATTGTTACATGGTCATAAAATTATAGAAAAATGCTCTGAAGAATCACAATTCAAAAAGCTTTGCCATATTTTATAAAATAAAGAAAGTAGATAAATAGAAATAACCAAAATTACTTCCGAATTTGGTCGATCTTTATTGCTTTCACTTGAAAAGCTTTTAGAAATATTAGAGTGTCACATCCCTACTTCTTTTGAGCCACTATGGGTGGATTAGAGGTACCAACCCTCAGTGATCCTGTATATACTTCCCAATTTCAAAACCAATATAAATTTCACTTGTCGAGAAGCTTCTTCTTGTCCCTGTGTTGAGTGCCTATTTTCCTCCTGCCCACATGTGTTCTCCTAACTACTGTCTTGTTCCAGCACAAGGTTGATTCCTCCCTGAGACTTCCTGATCACCCCTTGACATACCTCACAGTACTTAATAAACAGTTCCTTTCCTGCAGTCATCTTAAAGTATTATAGTTATTTGCATACACAACTGGTTTTCCCAAGGATCGTGAATTCTTTGCTGGTGTGGACACTATCCAAGTGTCCTTATTACCAGGAATGTAATAAGCACTCAAAAACTCTTTATTTAATTAAAGAGAATGAAAACACCCAGTATCTCAATTCTAGTGAGCTCCTCAAAGGGTTTTGTCTCATGTAGTATGAGACTATATTAATATAATTCATAGATAATATTTTATGTGATGTATTCTATTTTAGTTTAGTATTAATATATTAAATAAATATTCCAAAAAATTTTTATATATTATATATGTCATATAATATATGTTATATATTAGATGTGTTATATAATATTTGTTATACATTATATGTATTATACAATACGTGTTATATATTATATGTGTTATACAATACATGTTATATATTATATGCATTGTACAATACATGTTATATATTATATGCATTATATAATATATGTTATATATTATATATAACATATTTTTAAAAATCTCAAAATATAGATATCAATATGATCAGGTTTTTATTCTGTATTCAAAGGAGACTTATAATGGAAAATTGATTCAGATCATGCACTTCATGTTGAAATGAAAATCTCAGTCTTTAATAACAAGTGGGGCAATATAATTTTTGGTTTTCAAAAAGTCTAAAGACAACACCACAGAACAGCAATAACGCAGAAGGTATACATAGCTTTAATCTGTACATCTAAACGATTATGGCCTAATGTTGGCTAACCTTGGACTCACCCGGAAGCTGTGTAAGATACCTATATTGATTGGGTCCCACCCACTTGGTCGGAGGTCTGGTGAGCTGAGTCTAATGTGTAAGTTGATAACTTCTGCCTAATAATCAAACAGCTTCCAAATGTCACACCTACCAAATCTGGAAACAGAATGTAACCTGTAGCCAGATACCTAATAGATACTGTAATGAAGAGAGAGCAAAGATATATCCAGTGATGGTTTTAACCGGCAGTGAGGGGCCTGTATTTTATTATGGTAAACAGCTGCTTCATCACCTACATATAAATAAATCACAATTAAACAGCTTTGGGAACAAGGAATTTGAATCAGAACACAATGAACTTTTCCCACAAAATCGAGATATGCGTTTAGCTTGCACATGCCACAAGCTGTGATTCCTGTGTGAAAGATATCAATGTCTTTCCTCTTTCTGTCAATCACTTATACCATGCAGGGTCCTGGTATGCTGGGTCCTGACCTTCATCCTGGATGTGAGCCAAAAGACACCAGTAATTTGACGGTGTAATTATTTAGACTGTTTCTAATAAGCCTAAACATTTGATGTTAACATTTTTCACATGCTTGTAGGCCTCTGACCTTCAAGTTATTCTTGGCAAGACATTGTACACTTTTCTTTAGTTATATTGGAAGAAAATATAATTTTTCCATAGATGAGTCCTGTCCATTGCTTTTGGTTAGAAACCACCTTGCCTATAAAACCATGTTATTTCTTTAAAATTTTGGTATTTTCCCATATGATAGGTCCCGCTTTTGACAAAAATCAAAATTCGGTCAAGATAAATTTATTGAGCATCTACTATGTGCCAAGACCAGAGAATTAAAAAAAAAAAAAAGAGTAAGTCCAAGTCCTTGAGTAGATGAGCTGGGAAAAAAAAAATTGACTTTTAACATGATTAGCAGAGAACTGTGGTTTAAATCCCAGCTCTATGGATTAGCAAGTAGGTGACTTTGGATATATTATTATTGTACAGATTGGAAAACTGAGGCACAAAATTCACAAAGCCAGTAGCACCAGAATTAATGTCTAGACCCAGAAAGTTTGCCTCTGGAGACTATATTTCTGACCATTATGCCATCCTGGTTCTGGAGTCTGAATTGATTGCTTAGTTTTAACAGGAGAGAGTGTCAAATGACATTTCGAAGAAGTGAGAGTATGTGAAGACTATATATATATTAGAATTCAGCAGTATGCAAAGAATCCCATGGCTTTAACCTGAGCCAATGAGTCCCTCTGAGTTCCTATCATTTCTTCAGAGAAGCTTATCTTCAGCATCATTTTCCACATACCGAAGATCCAGGAAGAATGAAATAACCAGGTGTTTATGAACTGATTCTGGAGAGCCAGGTCCCCATCATAAACATTCTTCGGGGTTGGCCTCCTGCCTGAACCCGCCTGGTAGTCACATGAGTCGATGTCTTTAGCCAACAACAAGTAGCAGGACACAAAGCTAAACGTTATGAGACTCTGTTCTTTGCCGTTGAAAGAATTGCATGCGGTTAGTTCCGAAAACGTTTACTGAGTAGAAACTGAAAAAGAAAGCCGATCTGAGTGTGATGGTTAGTTTTATGTATCCAATTGTATGGGCCATGAGGTGTCCAGATTAGACACAGTTTCTGGCCGTGGCTTCGAGGGTGTCCCCAGGAGCTGAGCATTTGAACTGGCAGACTCCCCAGTGCGGGCCGGCGTCATTCGATCTGCTGAGGGCTTGAATGGCACAGATGGTGGAGGACAGAGGAATCTGTCCCTGTTCCCCTTCCTCGGTGCCTGAGACGGGTATCAAACTCATTCCATCTTCTCCCGCTCTTGGCCTGGGGTTCACGTTGTCGGCTCGCTCCCCTGGTTCATAAGCATCGACTTGGACTGAATTACACTCTGACTTGCCTGGGTCTCCACCTTCAAGATGGCAGACTGTGGGAGTTCTCAGCCTTCATAACCACATGAGCCGGTTCTTCATATGGATCTCCTTTAACATCCTATTGGTTCTGTTTATCTGGACTAATAAACTGATTGGGCACAGAGATGATGCCAAAGGTTGATTTTCTCATTCTGTTCAGTTAACAAAATGAACATCCTGTTGAAATACAGAGTAGAAAAAGTCACCATCTTCTTTATCTCCTTTGTGAAATCTTTTAAAAGAGTAAAATGACCAACTAAGAGATACATATGTACATAGTCGAAGGATGAATGTTTTTCTTGGTTTACAGCCTGGCTCGTCTAATTTCCAGCCGTGATGTTCTGAGCATGTAAATTGCCTAACATATTCGAGACTCAGTTTTTCCTTCTCTAAAATAGAACGAATGATGTTTTTAATGACAGCATCTAGCTCCTAAAAATATTACAGGGATAAAACAGGAATAAAGTGAAGCTTTTAAGTTTAGTACCATGAAAACTCAATAACTTTGATTTATTGTTCTATTATTATCGTGGTCAAATGGAAATACCTTTGAGTATATAAACACAAACATGGAAAATAGATCAGTTATTGGCCTCCTTTCTGAGCAGGCCGGTGAGGCGGGATAAGAGGGGGGAGTCAAGGAGAAAACTGCCTGTCTCAAAAGCTAGCCGTTCTAGTCCATTTTGGCCCCTCACCTGTACCCTCCTATTTCCTGTACTGAAATCTCTCAGATATAATTTCTGTAGGGTGACAGACTAAGTACAAGAAAGAATCTTTGGCATGAAAAAAAAATGCAAAAAAGCAGAAGGTTTGAGACTATTGTTCCCAGCGAGTAGTATAGGAACTGAAAAAACTCATCTGCCTTAATATTTCAAGTTCGACTTAAAGCAGGTACCAGAGGCAATTAAATATCCTTGCCCGTTGAGTTTGAATATTTCAAATGTATCTGCAGAAGTGAGCGAGGTGACCTAATCGTGCCTCTGCTTTTCATGTGGATTTATCTTCTTGAGTGACAGGACGTTTCTTTTTAGGCAGGGGCCTGCCGTTTAATAATTCAGTAATTAGATGCACCGCTGTCAGCTGTGAAATTCCTAACAGCTTTTCAGTGACAACATATTGGAGGCTTTTGTGGTCCTCCAAGGTGTCTGTCAGATGTCTTTAACAGGAAGGACAGAGATATATGAGAGCCTCACTCAGGTGTGTACGAACTCAGGTGTGGAGGCGGCTGTAGGTTTACGGCCAAGGACTTCATTTCCTCTTTTTCCAATCACGTTAGCCAGGAGAAGCCCAGGATATGGCCTGAGAAAGTGGGAAAGTAAAATAAAATGCCTCATCATTCACACAGTCTGATTCTGCCTGCGACTTTAGCCTCGGGTTCATTCAGGGAGCATCACCTTGCTGGAGAGAGTGAAGATATCTCAGCAAGCTACGGTGGAAATTCTGCCTGCACAAAGGGATGCGCTTGGAGTCTCAGAAATCTTTTTTTTTTTTTTGCAAGTAATTTATAATTTTTTTTTTCTAGAAAAAAACCTTCAAAAGAGACAAAGAAAAGGTGAAGGGTTCTAACAGCAGCATGCTAATTAGCAAATACATCCCAGCCACTTTGCATTAGCCAACTTAGCCATATTATACTCTGTGTCTTTGTTCATTGGCAAAGATTTCCAGCAGCCCGATAATTCACTCTCGGACCAGCTTTATCAAGAAGACACTGTGTTTTAGGAACTATAAAAGATCATTTAGAGCAGTAACAAATTACTGCTTTTAATAAAATGCTTTTTTCTCCCACTCAATAGAATACTGTTAAAAAAAAAAAAACAAAAACGTCTACAGAGAAGTAGTCTATAGAAAAGGAACATTTTTATCTTTGGGAAAATAATACCGGGAAAATGATAATGCAGTAGTGACTTAAGGTAGAAAAGGAGAATATAAAGACTCATTCTCTGACATCCGTCTCTGTCGCGTCCACCATCAACCTCTCTGGTCGTTTCTTTCTGGTCTTCTTCACAGGCTCCTCCTTAATGCTGGGTTTCACCAATATCAGTGCTTTGCCATGTGCTGTTCTCACTTTGGAAACCAGTGGATTGGATCCCCAAGGTGGTCCAATCCACTGGTTTCAAAAACTAGACACGCATCAGAATAATTCCTCAGGATGCTTTCTAACCATGCATAATTTGGGCCACCACACCTGACCTGTCGAGAAAGAATCAGTGAGGTTTGGAGCCTGGAAATCCGTGCTCACAGACCTTTTCTAGATCTGGGAATCTAGGTCGTAACCCCTTGCCATCACATAAGCCACAGGAGACTAGACCGATCTGTATATTTAGCTCGAACTTCTCTCTTCAGCTTTGGGCATGGCTATCTAACTGCCTGATAAATGTTTGTGTCTGGATGTCACGCAGACTCTTCATTTGCAACATGCCCCGAAGCAGTTATTCCCCTTGCTTTATTGGGTGACCATTACAAACAACACCCAAGACAGCTGCCTCTCCCTCATCCTCTTTTAGTCACCAAAGCCTAAGACATGCCCCTCTCTCTGTCCTAGTTTAGGATCTCCTTTAGCCTTGCTTGGATTAAAGGAACGATGATTTTAAGTTCAAAGCTTCAAACAGGAAGTGAATTACTGGCCACTTCCGGTTTTCAGCTGCCTCATCCTGACTTCCGGAATTTCTGTTTTCTCGCCTCCTTAGACTCTGGACCTTACACCTGGGACTTGGGACTCCTGTTCTCTAAAGGACTCAAGCCACATCTAAGCCTTAGATGTGTGCCACCCTTAATTATTCCAAGTTCCTCCCGCCAGAAGATCTGAACCTTTCTGTTTATCAGAGACTTTCTTTCAGGGTTCAATGGCTTACAGCAAACCTCTGTGACCAGACCCCCAAGCTCCGCTAGAGATATGTAGAAGGATGTTTTTGGAATTTCGAAATCTTTTATTCACTCAACAAAGCTAGGCTTTTAAGACCACAAACTTAAAAAAAAAAAAGAAAAAGAAAAAAGTTAGTGTGAAATTCAGGCCGAGCAATGAGTTCTTTGTCCTAGATGGCATTTGCCAACCCCCCTGAAACAATTAATGCCATTGATCCCACGGGTGAGAAACCTCAGGGCAAAGTGATTGACAGGGAAGGAAAAATACATTGTTTTCAATGTGGCCCGCCCCTCCCCGCCACGTTCTCCCCCTGCCAGACCTTTCCACCTTTGAAAAGGTCATTTGTTCTCCATGGGGTGGCACTCCCTACCCCTCCTCCCAGCAAGGAGGGTGTCAGTTTTCTGTGTGGAGCTGCCCAGTGGAGGGACAGTTCGCCCACCCTCTGAGATTGTGGTGAGTCCCATCGAGGTTGAATAGACTCCATATTTAATGGTTCAGGACAGAAATACACTCACTGACATGGTCCGTGTCACGTAGGGGACGCAGAAGTAGCTTGACAGGGGAAGTTGCTACTGCCTGTGTTCAAGGGGTATCGGGCGCTCGTCGTGTGTGGGTTTGTGTTTATATATCTTGTCTTTACCCCGAAGAATTCCACTCTCTATAGCCATTCCCGTTGGCTATAACTAGAAAAGAGAAGTGAAAATTAGGACTAGAAAAAGGGAAAAGTAGCGAAATAAACGGCCCAGGTGAAGCCAGATGTTTTTGTTGTTGTTCTTTAGTTTCATTTTTTTTTTTTTTCAAAGAAGCCTTAAGGAGTATTAAGGCCAAAGGGGAAAGACTTGGATTTTAATATTATTATCTGTGAAGTAGGGAGCTGAGACATACATATCTATTATGAGCTGATGCAAAGTACTTTATTATAAAAAAAAATCATAAGTAGAATGGAGTCCATATAATCTTGTATGCTGAGTTGGTTAAATACTCAAGCTATTTGATTCATAGTCATACACACTGCACCGCGCACACACGCACAGTTGTGGGGGATAAAACTCAAAATTATGTCGTACCTATTAGGTACAAGAGGGTAAACAAAAATTTTAAACATTTTGTTAAAAGGAAATGAAGTTAGATCCTGCAAATATTTTAAGCAATTAATGATGATTAAAGGATATTATTTATTGTAACCATGTTGGTGTGAAAATATTTATTAAATATAATAAATAGTATGTCATACACCTCCCCAGTACTAATTCACTTTTATTTCAGGTATAAATATATGGGACGTAGGTAGTTTTGCTTCTCCCGACTACCGTACTAATTAATGTAAAAAACAAAAGCATTTCTTGGTTTTTTGAATTCTCAGATAGTCTCTATGTGCTCTGTTTGCTCTTTATTCTCAGAATTTCTTAGAGTAAGGTGTCGATGGGTCTAACGATCTCACGAGTCAAGTTTAAGATGATGCGCAATGTAGAGTTCAAAGTATAAGTGAGAGTTTCTTAACATGTTTAACATGACAGTAAAACACACTGGTGTCAAATGGATTCGAAAATCTTCCAGCAGGTTAGACTTGTGTTGTCATAAGCTCTTACTGAATATCTGTATAGAGTCGTGTGTGTCTGTGTGTGTGTGTGTGTGTGTGTGTGTCCTTTTACTGCCACCTAAATGGCTTCCTTCTGTATTTATTATTTTCTGTCATCACCACCTTTGCATAGTGTGGACAGGTGACGCGAACATACATACCCAAGCCACTGTCGAGGTGACAGAAACTCTCAAAGGTCTCTCGAGCCTTATTTTCTCTACGGCCTTGTTTCCAATATGTGAGACCGCAGGTCCCGTCCCTTTGTAAAACTAATTGGGAAGTTCCCACAGGGCAGAAAGCCAGGGAATGGAGCGCAGCACAGGACCCCAAGCAGTAGCAAGGACAAAGCCATGAGTTCCCAAGCCGGCTCCTGGAAAACCTTACTGTTAGACAAGCGTTACTTCAGAGCTGTGACATTACTCCATACCTAGTCCGGTAACCCAGACTGTCCTCACTTTACTTGATTCCTTTGCACGTGCTGTCCCCTCTTTTAGACGTCTTTTCCATGCCTTCTTTCCCTTAGAGTCATCCTTAGACTTATTTCACGTGCAATTCTTATTTATGTTCTTTCCTGTGTTTGACAATGTTTTTGAGTACTTGACTCTGTGTGTAGCACGCAGGATAATGCCCTCCCCCCATTCCCCACCAAAGATGTTCACACCCTAATCTCTGAACCTGGGAAAACGTTATCTTACATCACAAAAGGGAATTCAGGTAGCAGATGGAATTATGGTTGATAATCAGCTGTCCTTAAAATAAGATTATCCTGGGTTTTCTGGGAGGGCCCAGTATAATCAGAAGTATCATTAAATGGGGAAGCTGGAGACAGGAGAGGATGAGAAAGATTTGACCAGCGTTGCTGGATCTGAAGACGGAAGGAATCATAGCCAAGCAATGAGGGAAGACTCCAGAAGCCGGAAAGGCAAGAAAGCAGATTTTTCCCTTAGACCTCACTTAATTTTAGCCAGCGAGACTTATTTTAGACTTCTGCCCTCCAGAACTCTAAGATAATAAATTTGTCTTGTTTGAAGCCACTAAATGTTTGGTAATTTGTCATAGCAGCAACGGGAAGCACATACGCTGGGTGAAGATAAACACCATCCAAAATTATTTGCTTGTCCTATTCCTCCGCAGACTGAGTGCTCCCATAAGGCCAAAAACTATGGGTCTTTCAGCCCGGCAACTCCAGAACCTATCACCCTATGTCATAAATTCTGAGAAAGAAGATACAAAGAAGAAAGAGGAAAATGGAAATTCTAACAGTATGTTTAAGTCTGTGAGCCAATTAAATATCACTCTTACACATAAACTATCTGAAAGTGAGGTCTGTAGCTCAAGTGGGTGTCCACAGAGTAAATACAATCTTCTCCTCAGTGATTCTGACCCCCTGGTTCGTGTGAATCCAAGTGTTGATTTTCAAAATCGACATCAAGCAGATAAGGCACAAACCAGCTGCCTAGCAAGAAGGATTTGGCAAAATACCTTTATAGGATATGACCAAACCGGTACTCAAGGATAAAGCTTAGTGACAAATGCGTCTATCCTTCAAAAAAGAGAAAGAATACCAAAACTTGGGGAGAAAAAAATTAGAATACACCAACTAGGAGAAAATTAAGTAACAAAGTAAATATCATTAAAGCAGAATATAGAAATGTAAGCCATCGATCAGCAAACAGAAGTGCTTTAAAAACATAAAACTAATCAAAGAGATAACACTTAAAGCACAGCTAAGCAAAATTATCTGAGAAAAAGGATATAATACACATTCTTTGGGGGAATTAGTCAAGTTAAGAAAGAGTTAAGAAGATGTAGAATAACCCGAAAAGTCTGATGAGCATAAAAAATATTTTTTAAAAATTTAAATATGACCCGAATCAAGTTCCATGTCCAATTCTCTTTTAGTTAGCATTTAATTAAATTAAACTGAAGTCTCAGAAACGAAATTATACTATTTATTGAAATCCCTTTAAAAATAAAACTCTTTGAATTTTCAAGGAATGAAGAAAAAAATTTCAATTAAAGCAAAATTACACTCTGGATATTTGAAACTATGACACAAGTTTCCCTCAGCTAGTCTGGTAACATTTTTTTCCCATTGTATTTTAAATTTTCCAGTGGCTGTCAGACTCTTAAATTGATAGTATTCATAGAAGGAAAAAATGCAGAAAAACAGCAGTTTAGGGAGAGAACAGAATTTTAAGTTCACAGTTGCTAGATTGTCTCTCATTAATCAAGTAAGTTATTAATGTTTAAAGAAGATAGTATTCTGGCTTTCAGAAGTCACAGAGAAAAATTCTACTGAAGGCAAAATAATGTTGGAGCCCTTTCTAATTGTCACTCCGTTGAAGAGTGTTTCACAGATTAGGGGGCTGTGTACTTTGCTTTTCTCCAAGTTAACATAATAAAGATTATTTTGCTTTTGCAGATGTTTAAAGACATAATGCCAAAGACAAATTTTTCAACTAGAACCCTCAAGAAATGTCACTTCTGTGTCTTGCCAGGAGAGATCTAGCATTTTCTCTCCATAAACATCTGCTGGGAACATTTAAAAGGGAGGAATTTTAAATAATGATGTTTGTAGTTTCTTCTCTTTAATAAGTTTGGAAAAAAAAAAAAAAGAAAACAAATTTGGGATGTATTACCTCTCAAAGCAACTTCTCTTCATTGACATGCATCCAACTGGATGATTAGGAAGTGACACAGCATTAACATTATGTTGGGTGGAAATGGTTAAAAACATTTCTGTGAACTGTCTGTGTTGCTCATACCGGAGAAGCATTCATAAATCACAGATCCCTTTAACTCCAGAAACTCTACCAGTTCATTGTTATGTTCACTTGTTTGTGGCAATTCCACTATGTTTGTATTTACATAATAATTGGATTTTCTATTAAACTAAACAAACAAAGAGAAACCCTCAAAAGCGAGAGTCAGAGAACCATCAGTTAACTATACAACCTGAACAATGCCAATTCATTTGTAGTTAGAATGGAAACTTCATCTTGTTCAAACCATCGTAGATGTTTGGGGATAATTCTCTGTAGGAAATGCAAGATATATAGCCAGTCTCTTTAAGGATCCAAGAAAGAGACACACGCAAATTGCCTTTGGTAATAGGTGTTTATTGCAATGATACACTAGGAAGTAATTTAGCAAGAAATGCTGTCTCGTAGCTACTCTGGGTTTCACTGCTTCAAAGAATCACAGGTACTGCAGGCATCGTGAAGTCGGAAAATGACTTAGTGTAAAAATAGCTGAGTATCTTTCAGGTTAGACACTACACTCTGATGATCTGCATTCTCTCCCTTTACCCAACATTGTTACTCTCCCAAATAACTGATTTGATCAACAGCTTTGCCACCATCCAATAAGGAGTAGCCCATCATCGAGAATTTCAGAGCAAGTCAGCTCAGGGTACTCATTTACCAGTCTCTAGGTGGAAAGTTTGATTTCTCTTGACACGTGGAGTTCAAGAAATGAGTGACTGATTCGATGAAGTACTGGTTTGGGCTCTTTGTAGAAGTTAGCAACGGCCATGTTTGAAACAGCTCTCCTGGAGTCTCCTTGCAAGATGTCCAATAAATTAATAATAAAAAGAAGTGCATAAAGCAAGTATTGAGTGCGTGTGCATTCAAGTGGATCTCGTGGGTGTCACCAGAAATTAGCTTCAGAAAACAAATAAGCAAAAAATTAACAATAACCCCTGGCTTATTTGGATGAGGGGAATTGGTATGTAGGGTTGCTAGAATTTATAATTTAAGATTTCAGTTTTCAACAAAACAACAACAAAAAGAGACCTACAAAGAAACAGGAGAGTGTGACTCACACAGAAGGAGAAAGAACACAGTGGAAACTGCTTTTGAAGAAGCCTGGTTGGTGGAGTTAACAGACAAACACTTCACAGTGGTTGTTTATAAATGTGTTTAAAGAAAATCAATAATTTAAGGCATTACTAAATTTCTGATGACAATACCTTAGCAAATAGTGTTTATCAATAAAGATGGATAAATGTTTAAAAAAAGATGAAATGGATATTCTGACATTAAAAGTACAACCACCAAAATTGAAAGTTTACTGGGAGGACTCAATAGTAAGTATGAATAGACAGAAAAAGAATCGACAAACTTAAGGATAGATTCAATGCGGATCATGTAATCTGAAGAACAGAGAAAAAGGAACGATAAATCAAAAATCAACCAACATATACGCAGAGCCTAAGAAAAATGTGGGACAACAGTAGATGCACTAACATACACATGATAGAGATATCAGAAGTAGAGGAGAGAGAGAAAGGGGCAGGGAGAATGTTTAAAGAAATAACGGCTAAAAATTTAAAATTTGAAGTTATTAAATATCCAAAAATTGTTAAGTAGGATAAAAGCGAAGAGATCCATCAACATCCAGACACATAAGAGTAAAAAAATAAAATGAGAGCTAAAATAAACATATAATTTTGAGAGCTGTAAGAAATAAGAGATGAATGGTTCACGTACAAGGAGATTGAACTAGGATTAATGACTGACTTTCCATCAGAAACAATGGCGGTTCAGAAGCAGTGGGCAGACACATTCTAAGTGCTGAAAATAAAACATAACTGTCAACCTAGTGTCCTATCTCCAACAAAACTACCTTTAAAAAAATGAACGAAGTAAATACATTCTAAGCTAACCAATACGCAAGACAATTGTCTAGCAGATCTGCTTTACAAATGATACTAAAGGAAGTTTTTTAGACTGAAAGCGAGTGACACCAGTCAGCGTTTAGAATCCATGCGGTGAAAACAGTGCTCAAAAAGATAATTATGTAGGCAATTACAAAAGACAGGATTGTTGCCGCGTTCTCCTTTTTTCTCCTAACTCATTTAAAAAGCAATTGCTAAAACAGTATGTAAACAATTATTTTGTTGAGTCTGTAACATATAGAAATGTAATTGACAATAAGAATGCAGAGGAAGTGGATGGGAATAAAGCTTGACTGGAGCAAGGAAATGGAATCAGATGGCAAGTCTAATACAGAGGAAGAAATGAAAATAACCAGAAAGGGTAAATCAGACGATTAATATAGCAAAATAGGTAAATATACACTTTCTTTCCTTTCTTAGCTTTTTTGAAAGAGATATAAGATATTATATCAATGTATTTTAGGTTTGTAATATATCAATAATTTGTATTAACAGCAATAGCACAAAAACTAAGGGGAATTGAGCTTTGTAGAAGTAAAGTGTTAATATTTTACTCAGACCGAGTCAGTATAAATCTGAAGTGGATTTCATCGAATCCTATCTTCCAGAGTCACGTTCCCTGTTACACGTCTTGTAAGATCTGTGCGTTTACCAGAGATGGTACAGGATCCGTAAATCTGGTTAAGTTAGTTCATCCCAACATACATACATACATACATACATGAAATAAATTCTACAAATCCTCACATATCTGTTTGTAGTTGAAATGTTTGATTAGATTCTCTAACAATATCTAAGAACAATAGCAGGTGGGAGCGTGTATGTGCTTCCGAGGAAATTGGATGAACATTTAGTGCAATCTATAGTGTTTTGTCCACACGGAAGTGCTGTTAGGATGCCTTGGTGACAAAAAGCCTTGAGGAGGACAAAGAGGGGAAGAAAGACTCTGAAAGACAGTGCATGAATTGTGGCCTGCTAACCCAGATCCAGATGCACGCCTGCGTAGAAATTTAGTCTGTGGTCTATAGCGAACAAGAAAATCAGGAAATTCCTTAAATTTAATATGAGTCCCTTCATATTTTGTCTCACCGACCAAAAGCATCAAATGCGTTTAGCCTAATATTCTCAATAGTACAGATAAAATTAAAATGATCTGTCATTTCTATCTTCTCGAAACAAGTGACATAGAAATTTCTAGCCCTCTCGTGGGTGTAAAACACCTCCGCAAAGGACAGACAGGACAATCATTTACCCCAGACGTCACTGAGCTGCTAAACCTGCAATTCAATTGCTCAAAATTATCACTGCCCAGAAAGAAATCTAACTATGGGCGGTGAATATGTAGTGTAAATACATATATGCCTTACTGTTCAAATGTACGGCTGAAATTTATTGGATGTCATTAACCGATGTCACCATAAAAAAGTAATTAATTAAAAAAAATAAAAATTAATAAAAAAATAAATAAATTCTCTCAAACGAAAAAATAAAAACGTCACTGCCCAAACTTTATCCTAGATAACAGTCTTCTTTTAAAGACCTGCCAGGTTGAGAAAATCACTTTATCTGAAGAGGCTGACTCTTCACAATTCCACAGAATGTATTTTTTTGTAATTCTAAAGCGTTTTTGTAAATCAGCTTTTTCTTTGGTTTCTCTGTGAATCTTTACATCTCTGCATCTCTGTCTATTTTTTCTTACATCGCTTCAACAACAACAACAGAAACAAAAAAGTGTGCCGGAAGCGTTTAGTGAGTTGCTAAAACACACTTTAGGAGTTTACTAACAGAAGAGATGATTCACCCCTGTTCTTTGATTTTCAGGTAACTTTCGATCTGATCCTAAAGGTGAATCTTCTCCCAAGAAGTGGTCCGTTCAATTTCCAGAGCAATTCTTGCTTTAGAGTTCGAGAATGTTAAATTCACTGAAGAGTCTGTGAGGCTCTTCACAGCTCCCTGCTAGGTATTGAGAGAAATACCCAAAAGAGTAATTTTTATAATTTTATAATTTGAAAATACTCAGACACAGTAATTTAGTTGGTATCAGCAACTGAGACCCTAAGTTCTTTCTCTTCTTTGCCTGTTCTTCTGAGTCTATGTTCAGATATGTTTATTTATTTTGATACTTATCCAAGGTTTCAGGTTGTGGAAAAAATTGGGGGAAGAAAATTTCTTTATATTTAATATGCATCATTATGGGTCTTTCATAAATAACCCCAAACACATTCATTTTACATGTTTTATAGTCTATGTGAAGCCAAATACCCAGAAATAACATCGGCATCATTACTTCATTATTAAATGTAAGCATTAAAAAGGAGAACATTACTTTAAATTTCTACTTACCAGAAAACATGTCAATAAGTACACTGTTTTAAAAAATAGGAGTTAGTATTTTATAAATCCAGTTTTAATATTAGTCCAATTCTCTGAAACTCCTTTCCTTATCACTCATGTGGGATGTATTACACCAAATAGATTTCTCTGTAATAATTGAGCTACTGAAATTTTCTAGTTTACAATAAATTATACATAACCGATACCATGTATTAAAATAAAGCAAACAATTTTACTATAAGGTATTGGAATGTTATCTTAGAAACTCTATAGTATATACTTTACATAGGTTATTTTTAAACTAGAAGACATGTTTAAGTTACTCATTTGATAGGTGGGAGGAGAAACAAATGAAAATATTTTTTTCTTTTGCCCCTTCTTCAAACTGAGAACAAAAATGTTGAGAAGAAAAACAGTTTCTTTTAAAAGTTTTAGTGCTGAGACCTATAAACAATGTAATTATCTTTTCAAGGTGACAGTCCCCGTAATGGTGGGTTCTGGACACAATAATGGAGCCAGTACAGTTTATACATTAATATTTTCTAAAAAGTAGTCTAAAAAGAAATCCAGGGAAAAACTACAACACAAAAGTTACCCAAACAACAAAAAAAATTCTGTCCAGATCTCTCCAAATATATTGATAGTCTTCAGACTGATAATAATAATAAAAAAGCATTACATGTTTAGTTCCAGAAATTCTCTGTTTCCATTATTGCTGGAAAAGCCGTCTGAAAAGCACTTGAAGTTGATGATGTATGTTGTTTACTCTCTTGAAAAACATCCTCTCTAAATAGGGGGAAAGGTTAGAAATGATTTGTACTGCATTGATCAATTTATCCGAGTTGTCTTTCGACAGATTGTATTAATGGAACTTCATTTTCTTTTATTCCGTTGACGGCCAATTTTTTTGTTGTCTCTTAAAAAGATCAATGATCATGTCTCGCCATCTTTTCACAAAACAAGATGATTTTCCCCTTAAACTTTTAAAAAAGACTTTATTATTTTGTTGTAATAGATTTTTGTCCCCCTCTTTCTTGCTTTCAACCCCCTGCAGTGAGTTTTCTAATGCTTGCCTATTCTTTTATATTTCTTTGTAGTTTTGACTTCAATACCTTGGATTTCACTGGTTTTTTTTTTTTTTTTTTTTTTTTTTTTTTTTTTTTTTTTTTTTTTTTTTTTTTTTTTTTTTCATCATTCCGGGTACCACAGATATCTTCAGGGACAGCAGCTTTTCACTCTTCCAACTGCTCGGGGCTGCCGATGTTCACTATTGCAATGTAAAAACACCATCAAAACAAGCATCCACAAGGACAAAAATGTATTTTGACTGGGGCACCGTGTACTACATGTTTCGTAATCCTTAAAAATGAAAGTTTGCTGCTTTTACCAAGGCCAAGTGGGAATAGCTCATTCTCTTTCTGTAAAGGAGGGTGGGGGACTCGTAACCCTCATTTGCCATGTCTCGACATTTAAAGTATATTTCTGTGAATATAAATGCATTTTTCTGGCTGATGGAAATATTTTCATTTGTTCGTTTTGTTTTTGTGGCAAAAGAAAATATGAAATGCAAAGATAATACAACCCAATTTATCCGCCTGTCTCTTCCTACTAGATGCTGGTCCCTGATTCCTTTTACTCCTCCTTTGCCCACTCATAATTATCCTCACGATCCCATCTCAGCCTAATATATAATACCCAGCCTACTGACATTTGTACGAAATAGCCACACCTGGAGAGAATCAGTACATTCAGTAAGGGATTCTTCTAGATATTGAATAGCAGTGGAAGCCATGTGATATATACCAACTTCTCCCAACGGTTCCTCTGAATAACTAGATGAAATAACAGACACATGATGAGAGACTTCCGTACTTTGCCAATACATATCTTAAGCACAAGTGGTATAGATGTCTACATCCTGAACACAGTGTTTCATTTCTTCATTCTTATAGACGCAAAAAAAATTATGAAATGCATTCTAAGAGGAGGAAATAAACAATACTGGTGCATCCACGCACCCATTTCTTGGCGCAGTCATCATAGCAAAACAAATTAAAATTCTGATTCCCTGAATTATGGGGCCATTTCTAAACCGTTGCTTGCAGGGGAATGGCTCAATCGTGGTTGGCACATAGTAGACATCCAAGAGATATTCTTAAATGTTAAATGAGGGATTTGGACTAAATACCTCTGTTTGGGCACAAAATATGAGCAGACATTTTACCAAATTAGATATGGCCAATAGGCACGTGGAAATCATTAGTCATTGGGGAAATGCGAAATAAACCTACGATGAGATACTAGTGCACACACATCTATTAGGATGACTAAAGTAGAAAAGATTGTTCATACTCAGCCTTGGAGAAAATGAGAAGGAACTGGAATTCTCATATACTGCTAAAGGGAATGTAAAATGGTATAAACACTTAGAAAAACACATCGGCACTTTTTAAAGAAGTAAAACACCATATGTCTCACCATATGATTTAATCATTCATGTTTTCGGTATTACCTGAGAGTAATGAAAGCATCTGTTCCACTCAAACTCTGTCCATAGATGTTCATAGCAGTATTTTTTGTAATAGTCAATAACAGGAAACGACAGGTGCATGGATAAGCACATGGTGGTATATCCATACAATGGAATACTACTCAGCAGTGAAAAGGAATGGACTGTGGATATGTGCAATGACATGGATGAATCTCACACTAATTTTGCTGAGGGAAAGAAACCAAACAGAAGAGTACCTCTTCCGTCGCTTAATTTACATACAGCTCTAGAAAATGCAAAGCAATCTATAGCAACAGAATGCAGATCAGAAGTCATCTTGTGACAATGGGAGAGGGGGATTAGCAAGGGGTGGGGGAGGACTCTTGACTGATGGATATGTTCATTGTCTTGATTGTGGTGATCCTATGACAGGTGTATATGTATGTCCAGATTGTTAAACTGGTAAATTTTCAATATGTGCAGTTTGTTGTAGGGCAATTCTGTCTCCCAATGAAGCTGTTAAAATACCCAAAACAGTGCTGGTAACAACCATAAAACCAGCAACAAACATGGAAGTAAGGACTCAGATGCCCAGAAGTATATTTTCTATGATTTCCTTGACATAGAGTTCTTGGGTAGGCTAAATTAACCCAAAGCGATGGCCCATCAGAATAGTGCCTCCTTCCGGGGTTGGCATGGTGACTGGGAGGGGACAGGTGAGAAACATCTCAGGCAGGGCAGAATGTTCTCTACCTTGATATGTATAATGGTTCTGTATGAAACAATGACACAATGTTTAAATGACAATTTAAAAAAAAAACTTTTAGAAACATTAAAGATGCGATACGATGGAATGGAACACAAAGAACTGAACTTCGCAAATTATTTTCTGGGAAACATGGCGGCTTCCTGTCTGCTCTCTCCTCCCTTGGAGACTCTGATCCAATTAGCATCTTAAAGGCTCTAAGGATTTTGCCATAGAGCCACTCGCTTAACTTTGTTTTAAACCCAAGTTTCTAAGACTTACTGGACCATAAAGACTCACCGAAACATTTTTTTTTTTTTTAATTTAACGCTTTTAAACATCTGCTCAAACAAGCGTACCAAAGGGATATATTTTAGGAAAGCTAAACAAGTCAATTAAAAAATATACTGTTTAGAATCTCCAGAGGTTTAGAGAGGTTAATTGTTCTCATCAGAGCTCACACAGCCAGGAAAGGAAAGAAGCAGTTTTGAAATTGAGAAGAGTCAGATGCAAAGGCCAAGTCTATCGCTCTAATCCCCACCTGTCTGCCCTGGGCCTGGGTTTTCTCATCGACAGTACGAGAAGATGAGAGCATATGGAGCGTGAGATAGCCAGCAGCGCCCCACATTCTCCATGTGTGTTTTGGGGTGGCTTAATTATACTTTTGGAGATTCGGGTTCTTTGGAAAATGAGAATGTTAGTACCCGAATCGAAATGAGAGTTAAACAAAATAACTTCTGTAAAACACCCAGTACCTTTCTTCCCATTTTTCAATCTGAAAAATAGCCAGGCAAAGTAAGAGATGTTTTCAAAAGTTGCATGGCTCGTGCGTCTGTCGAGGTTTGACCATTCTGTGTGTGGAAGGTCAGAGATTTTTCTCTTGCTGGAGTTTCCGTCTATAAATACCAGGCTCAGCATTGACATATATTCATTAAATGTCCTCCCTCACCCATCCAGCTTTAAACAAAAGCATAATTTTAATCTCAATATTTGATGTATTTATGGATAAGGCTAACAGACATTATTTGCGATATAATGTGCCTGGTGATCAGCTTCTGTAAAAATATTATTTAACCTTCATAAAACTCAAACACTAAAGTATTAGTATAGTCATTTGGTCATTGGAAAAATAAGTTCAAGTATATTCAGTCAACAACCAGAACTTCGGAAGTATCGAGAGATGGAAATGATGTTTAAATCAAGTCCCTCATCTTCTCATATCTTGTTTCCCTTGAGGGGATCATTGCTGGTTGCGGTGCTTCTCTGTGGTTTATAGATAGTCATGGATCAGAGATTTGTTTAGTCTTATTCCTCTATTTTATTTTGTATCTCAGAGGCTGTATGGTGAGACTATATATTTATTTTCTATCTCAGAGACTTTATATGGCGACTCCAAAGCTCTCTGACTCAAGATTTAGAAAATCTGGTATATGTCATTACACCTGCCATTTGTCAAGTTCTCAGGTTGTTTCCAAATTTCTCTTTCGAGAAAATAAGTAAAATATCAGGTGTGATATGGAAATGGAATAATAAAAAAAAATATAGAGAAACCTCCTCCCTCCCCCCACTCCAGCCTCCACCCCCCCACACACACAAGGAAAAAAAGCCATATGGCTTTTTCCTCTAACATCCTGAAAAATAACATTATTGTAACATGTCCTTCCAAATTATCAGGAAATAAAGGCGTGCTTATAACATTCTAATTCATAATGCGAAACACATTAATAATGCGAAAGCAACACGCGACATGTGCATCATCTTAACTATGTGACTATCCAGATGTTATCAGTTGGGATATTTTCTCAGCATTGCTTTGCAAACACCAACTTTTTATACAAATTAGCCAATAGCATTTATTAGGCCTTTATTCATAAAGAAACTCATGTTTTTGAATGTCCGCTACATATCTTGTCTTGTGATAGATGGACATAGAGACATAAAGTCATTCATGGTTCCTCTCTTTTATAACATTAATAATTTAAAGGAAATTTTAAAAATGGGAAAAGGATTATTAAATAAAGCAAATAAGCATAAAAAGAATAAAGTAAACTAAAATAATAAAATGTCAATAAATTCAGGTGGCCACGATGTAAAGCCGAACGCCACGTGGCCCTTGGGGACCCACCTAATCTCAACCAGTGCTACTGTTCCCTGCCTTTTGCTTTTTCTTTGCTTTGATTATGATTAGTGTCACATATTGTAAAATACGGTAAGCAGAAAGTATAGGCTCTGACATAAGAATCGTTGACCTAAGCATTTATTCTCCAAATATTTACTGAGAATCTACTAGGCGAAGGCATCAAATGCAGTGCTAGATTAAGGAGCTGTCTCGTTGGGTAAGTCTGAGGTTTTTTGCCAAAGATCAACTATGCTTATCATTTTTCCCCCAAGAATGCATCAAGTTAATGGATGAAACGCCCCTATTTTTAAAAATCACAAACCATCAGTCTCCCGAGCCACTACTGATACTCCGTACGACCGTTGCATTTGGCACAGAATGCATAATATTAATAGCTGACATGTTGATACAGTGACCGGTACGTTCAAATCTATAATTATCTCATTAGATTTTTATTCAGGTTCTAACTTTCCACAGCGTGCTGCCTCTGAAGTGTTTCTTTCTTCTTTCCTTTTTCCATTCTCCCCTTTCCTTCCTTTCTTTCTACTTCCTGTTTTCCTTCCATCCATCATCATCTAGGATATACATGATAAGTACCTCACAATCTAGAGTGGCAAACAAATAAATAAGAACAACATCGATGTGGTGAATGCTATTATTCCAGAATTACAGGAAATTATGAAAATATGAGATAAGGATAAAGGCTGAGGAGAATGTCACTAATCAAAGTTGCGTTCTTGAGATTTGATAGGCTTATTTTTACAAGAGTACCATAGGCAATACTTGAGTGGCTACTGTATTTGTATATTCAATAATCCATGGGTTCTGAGAAGAAGCAAAGTTTCATAAAGGGCACTGGCCCTCAATATCAGAATACCCAAGCAGAATTTACTGGTCGGTGGGCTGCGTTATGCTAAGCGACCTATCGATCTGAAGTTCCTCAAGCCTCTTAGCAGAGAACATGACCAAGTCACAATAAAGTGCTAAAGCCGAAGGAAGACTTGCTGATGAGAAACAAATGATTCTGCCATTAGCATTGATTGTTAATTGATTAAACAGAGAGTAAGTGCAAACCTACGCAATCAGTTCAGACAAGAGACACATTGACCAGCGGCTGCAGAGTGTCTGCTTTAATCTTATTCTACGAGGTGTTTCCTAGGAATTAGTATTATGGCCAGGAGATGTGGGCCCTTTAGCATAAAGGGAGATTTGTGTAAGAAATCTGGACGTGAGCAATACAGAATCAAGTTTCTTATAGACAAAGAGCTGAGCATTCTTTATTGTACAGCGATAGTAATTATTATGTTCACATCAAGATGTTTACCTAATGAATTGTTTCTGAAAATTTCGCTACGGCCAGGAACCGAATCCCTAATATATTTTGAATCTGTTTTGACAATGCCACGTAGAGCTGGAGAATGAAATCTTTGGCTTCTTGGGGTGCGGTGGGTCCAGCCATGAGTGGAAGCTAGGGAGTCAGGTTGTCTTTTTTGCTATGTTATCTTGCTCTGAGTGAGGAGAAAGAAAGAAACCAAATATTTGTGACGTGGGAGAGGTGGAGAAGTGAGCAAGTTACTGTTCTCTTTGGTGTTTAAGTGATACAAAGACATAGCTTCTTCCTCAAGTCCTAAAACCCGATGCAGTTCATTATGAAAGACCAACTAAGAAAGAGATGCCACCAACTTTTAGGAGAGAATACTATTTTTCAAAAGGGGTTTAGAGAAGTAACCTTAATGCCTATCAATAAAGGAATGGCCAAATTGGTTACGGTAAAAAGTGAAATGTATATAAAGAGTGAGATATTTCTATTCTTACTGATATAATTACAAATGAATAAATATACAATTCCCTTTCATAAAAGAAAAATAGACACACATACTTATCTATAAGTATAGAGAAGTGTCTGTAAATAAATATGAACAAGTTAGGAGCAAACCTATTAGGGGTAGAAGTGGAGGGTAAGGAAATTATAGCCTCTCTGTGTGTATTTGTGTGTGTGTGTGTCATTAGGGTCAGTCGTCCTTGAGATAATGTAAAATCATAAGTAAAATTAACGGCTATGAACTCTAAACTTATTTTTTTATTTAAGGGAAAGTATTTCTGGGTAATGAGTAGGAAAGTATTATTTCTGGTTAATGAGTGACAACATGAGACCTAGAAATGTTTTGAATCAGCTCTGATGAGAGCATAGGATGTCTTCTGACTGTTACTCTCTTGGTTAATTCATGTCTAAGGTTTCTTATGATTCAAGGGGAATATAATCCATAACATTGTGATAATTTTACATGGTGACAGCTGATTACTAGACTTAGTGTGGTGATCACATCGTAAGGCCGACAAATGTCAAATCGTTATGTTATACACCTGAAACTAATATAATCATGTGTGCAAACTAACCTTAAAAAAAGACATTCTTAAGCACTTGTATTTTTAAGTCAACTTGGACATACTGATGTGAAATCAGCTTAGAAAGGTAGTCTAAATTCATTTTTTTTTTGGATAGAAGGCAAAAGGAATCCCATATAATATGTGTTCACCAGGTGCAGTTGAGATCATAATATTTCATCCTTGTCATTCTTGGTACCTGTGCAGCATCTGGCCCTGACAGCATGCTTCACGATGTAGGACTACTAATCGTATTTAAATAAAAACAATGTATAATATTGATTTACTCCCTAATCCCTAGAAAGTGGTACATTTTCTCACCATCTTCGCTCCAACCCCTCCTAAAATTTGACCGGTTGACTCTATGCCTAAATCTCGCTCTTCCTGTCCTGTCCCTCCATCCTCGAGTTAATGTGTCCATGATTAGCTCTGATAGAACTTGAGTAAAATCCACCACAGTGGGTTCTCAAGGCAGAGTGGGACTGGATATATAGCTGGGCTGGTTTATTATGGGTCAACCAAAACAAATGGAAAGTACGATTCCCAGCATTGTGTATATTTGGTCACTGCCCTGCCAGCTCATGTCATCGGCTTGAGAGAGTAGCTGGGTCCCCTCTCCTCCAACTCTTACTATATATTTTCCTTCAGGCTCTTCAAGTCTTAGGCTAAGTTCGTGTAACAGGACGTGGCCAACAGTATAAGCTCCTTCTGTATATCCCCTGTGCCATCAAGGTGGCAGGCAGTGAACACTGGAACAGAGCCATTTGCCCTCATGGGTTCCAGTTTGTCCTTTTGGATTTCAACTTGCTTTTGTCCTCCCCTACTTTATGTCCAGTTTTCTTTCCAAACACTGTCCCTGCTGACCTACGGGGACTTCAGCCCCACCACCAGACACCACCATCCTGTAAGGTCCCAGCTCCGTAATAATTTCTTTGTTCTGTGTCACACTCATCATGGTTGTGCTTCCATGATTAAACCCTAAATGATACAATGGCAAAAACATTTCTCCAATGTTTATCCTATCAGTAAAGTCCAAGGGACAGAACAGGGCCTGCTGGAGGTGGTGCTGCTCCATCCCTTAAATAATTTATACCCGCTGTGTAGACGAGCATTTGACCCAATGCGTGAAGCAACTCAGAGAATTCTCTGTTGGAAATAATTCAGAATACTTACAACTAGGCTTTGGACTCTATGTAAAATTTTCTTAAGCATATCCTTATGGGGGAAAAAAAAAGAGTTTTGTGTCCCTACTTCTTTTCTCAGATGGGAAAATATTTGAAACATGGAAGCGTATATTATATTCTGCTTGTGTTCCATATCTAACGGTATTTACCTGAAATATTTCTATCAGTCCCAAACTTCCCGATTTCTTTTGGTGATGGGCGAGAAACAGATCTCACTTTCCTGACCTGAAATATAATGAATGCCACCAAGTAAAAATAATCTGGAGACACTTGAAAAAAGATAAAAAAAAAAAAAAAATAGAAAAGAACGCTCACTTCGGGAAATCTAAGCTTTTTTTTTTTTTCTTCTCCCACTCACTTGCTGCCAACTAAAGTCCCCACACATGCTGATCGGTCTCCCCCGCACGGGTGTCTGTGGTGGTGACAACTGATTCATGTGTTCATTTGCATATCCCCTGATGCCAGCAGCGGAATACAGAACAGCCTCCTGCTCTGCCAGCCGACACAGCCCTGGCAAATCAGGGGGGCTGTCAGAAACAGCTGTCCGTTAACAGAGTTTGTGGAAGCAACCCAGAGCTGTTTGAAAATGCTAGGTGGTAGAATTTAATTGGAGTAGCAACTGTTCAAAATTAAGATTAAAAGGACCAGTCAGTGATCGTGGATTTCGTGACACCTTCAAAATAACGTTTCGGGGTTGATTAATGCTGCTTCGAGTTGCATATTTCTCTCCTTTGCCAAAAGAGCCCATTGACCGGTGGGCGACTTACCGAATGTGTCTGGTTTTGAGAGCCCAAGGATTCTCGACGTAAGATGCCCTATTCCATAGGCCGAGACCCTTATTGCTTTAAGAAAATAAGATTTTAATAGGAATCGCATACCGATCGGATAGGACAGAGCTTTCTGAGTCTGGAAGAAGGAAGGTTGGCAATTTTGGAGAGAGACACGTTTCTCTTTATCTATACCATGAGTACTGCTCAGCCGTGAGCAGCCCCATCCCCTCTCCAGACATGGAAATTTACAAAGGACATTCCCTACTGTCCCTGAGTTGGGGGCGGGAAATGGAATCTGGTCTCCATGGCCCATTTAACCCTTGGCCCCCCTCCTGAGTGTGCCAAACGGGGTGTCAGATGTTGCTGACGCCAAGTGAGTGGTGACAGGATGCGGGGTAGAGGTAGGGGATCTGGAGACTAGTAATGATTTCCTAAAAGCACGTTTTGTCGCCTGGAAAATCTCAACTTTAACTTTCCTTAAGATTAGAGAATAATTATAACGTGCCAGAAATGACCACTTATAATTTGGAACACGGTCCATAACTGTAAGCCCTGATTTTAACTATTTAGCAATCACGATTGAACTCTAAGGACTCACGCCGATACCCTCGGTCCCACATTCATGATGGCTGTTGCGGTCAGCTACACGGCACATCAGACCTGGTTATTTAGTTTAATTCTGATTTTTAAATAGATTGACTATGGCACCACTCCCTTACAAACAACAATATTAAAGTCAATTTGAAATGGAGCACATTGAATTTAATTGCTAACGATAGCGATTCTACAGTATGGTTAGAAAAAGATTTTTGTTATTGGTAGACCTTTTATTTATTTATTTATTTATCTATTTTGAAAAAGAGAAAGAAAACATCGGAGCAGATATACCCTAGAGTCAGAACAATGAGTGCGAGGTGGCAGTTTTGCCTAGGTAGAGCATGGTAGCCGGGAGAAGAAGTGACAGCTGGTGGCTTAGTAAACAGATTTCAGTTTACGATTTTCTGAACATTTTAATATGCTTCTCCACTGTATCTTTTGTTCCCAGTTCAATAACAAAGCCATTTTCTGTGTGTTGCCTTGAAATATCGGATGGGTTAGAAAACAGATATAGAAACACAAAATCGGATGGCATTAAAACAAAAATATTTCTAAATATCCGATGCAATGCCATAGTGGGGAGGGGTAGAGAAATTATCCAAAAGGAGAGACCGTGAGAACATTTGCAAATGGCAAGCCATATATTACATTTCCTTCCTCCAAGTAATTTTTCTTAAATCACAGTCTTTCTTCTGAAACTTTATATCTCCCAACTTCTCCCAAACTGATCGAGAAGCCCAAATGCCCAGTGGTGTCTTGAAAAGGAAAAGAAACACTGTGACTAATGAAACGGACCATGACATTGAAGGCACGACTCTTATTCACAGCCTTGCAGGTTTCAGAGGTGTTAGACCTTGAAGGGGCGGTTACATTGGAGTCCCACGGTATGGGTGGCATCCATTGCCTAGCTCGATAAAAGCGTCAATTTGTGTTAGTTGCACAGATCTGTAAATACTGTCTTATGGCAGACCTAGTTTTTAATTGTTGCCGGCCTCCGGGGAAAAATGTGATCGAGTCCTCTGTGCTGCTCACGTGGCATTTGTGAGATGTAAGAAGGCAAGCGGGCTGTTTTTTGACTGCAAATGTTCCCTTCAGAATCCAGTTCTTCCCTATTTCGAATTAAATTAGATGTACGTTCCTGAGATCGTGCTGCCGCATTGGCCCAAGAAATGCCCAAAGTAAACTGCTAATATTTCTGTAACTTTTAGAGATTCTAAGTGGAGTGGTTGTTGAGAAATCCTAGTTTTGAATAAAAAAAGAAATGGAAAAATGAAGGATAACGTGAACGTTAGCATTTCATTTCCTCACATTCTACTGAGAGGACTGTGGAAATTCGGGTTTCAATAACATCCTGGTCTCAGTTCTCTCAATTCTAGTTTGAACGTACAAAAAGAGTGCAGATCGCATCGATAGATTTATAAAATATATACAATAAATCTATTTATAAACTATATATAATCTGTTTATAAATATGTTAATATTAGTAAGGCTATACTAGGAATATTGTGAGGATTTCAGGAATTTATACCACATTAATGTCTGCTTTGTAAATCTACTTATTCTATATTTAGCAAAGGTCTCTCTGTAACAGGTTACCCCAAATTCGTTTTCTTGTCCTGCACATAAAACTCGATTTCCCAGCATTCTTTGCAGTGCAAGGTGGTCACATGACTGTACCTCACCAATGGAATCTGAGAAAAAGCAACAGCTTCAAGTTCAAGCTTTTAAGAAGCATGTGCCCCTCGCGCAAGTTCTCTTTCTCTCTGGGGGATGGCAGGGCCACAAAGGGGACTTCTCTTGGGGCCCTGAGGAAAGCCACTAGAAGCTCTGATGCAGACTATTCCATGAGTGAAAATATGCTTCTTCTGTGCTAGAGGCATTAAAAGTTGTCTCAGTTAGTTATTGCATCCTGCCCAAAGCGAGCCAAAATGCATGACGCAGATCCTCTCTCTGCCACCTGCCACCAACTCCTCCAGGCCATGTATTTCCCATTCCCACCAATGAAACCGGCCAGCTCATGCTTTCAACTCAGACCTACCGGTAACAGGTTTTTGACCAGCTGGTGCATCAGCTAAAGTGGCTGATCCACACTCGGCCCGGTTGGCTGTCGCCATCGTGGGCAGGTCACAGGCTGCTGGTCCTCACCTGTGGGAGGAGATGAGGGCCACACGCAGGAGAATGGCTCCTGGGAGGGGGTGCACTGCAACAGTGAGAAGCTCTGCTCTTGCATCCCTCTTGTGAGCTTCCTGAAGAAATCAATCTTTCATAGCCCTGAAGTGTAAGAATTCTGATCTGAACCTGTGTGCACCCACATTGTAAATGGGGCGTTACCGTGGTCATCCTTGATTCTTTTCCCTTCCTAGAAACAACTTTTTCTGTCTCTAAATGAAGATGTTCTTTTGTTGACTCGCTTATTCACACGAGGCATGTGATCTTTTCCTGTCCTTCAGAAGTCCCCAGTGGGAAAGGGGCCACAGGAGGCAATCACAGTGCTGGGTACCGGAAGTACAAGGATGGGTGACACAAACTACGGTTTCTGGTCATAATTCATTGCATGAGGCAGGTACCACAGGGCATGTGCACTCTATATATTCCCCCCAGAATATTAGGGAAAATGCATAGGGAGGGGACATCCAATCTGACATACCTATAGCTGCTCAGAACTAGCCATCAAGACAAGTCATCCCCATTAATTTGACTTCATAGATGAAAGGACAGAGAGGTACAAGGTAGTTAGTGTGCCTTTAAGACATTTAGGCAAATATACATCATTTTATATCAGACATAGTTCATCTTCAGTGGTAACAGAAATATCAAATTCTGTCTTTGTATTTACAAGAAATGGCATGCGTACTGACCTCCATCCGACAAGAGAGTATCGTTCAAATGGAGAACTGATTTTCTTCAATAAATAGCCTCTTCTATTAGAATTTTTGAATTCTTAATATAATTTGCCAATTGGGTTTTATTTACCCTTAAACTTACTATGGTTTTAAGACATATTCGATAGAAAATCACCTCTACTGAAATAGAAGGAATGGGATGGGCCTTTCTCTGATATGAGTAGGTTGGAACTCACAGATCAATGAACCCTAAATCCTTACTCCTGACCTTATTGCAGTAATTCATTAAGGTGCTGGCGCTGGAAGGGTTTTTCGACAGCCACTACTGTGTCCTTCTATATCGCTTCCTCGTCTCACATGTCAGCCTAGCTTGGGATGATGCTATATTATGGCTCATTCATTTTATAGACTCCAATATACTGCAGGGAGAATCACATACCTTGAGATTCCACCATCTAGAGTAACATGATGATATAACTGCTTTTATCTAGAGGGTGAGAGTTAAAAATATATGTGGATGTTCGTACCAGGACGTCTAACGATTGTTCACCCTCTTGACTACAGTACATAATATACCTCTTGGAGAAAGGTGAGGGTGTTGGGATAGCTTGGCTGTCCCGAATCGATTGGATTTTGGAGAGACGCACTTCATAGAGTGTCTCTGTGCTTATTAAGACTGATCCCACCATAACTAGGTCACAAATTGAGCCGAGAAGTTTCTCGATAACAATGGAGACAAATGAAACCAAGAGACTCTTCTTTTGTGCTGGTCCTGGCTGTGCTCCCTGACAACGCAACAGGATATTACGAGAGGGATTATTTTGTGATGGGACCAAAAAGGAATTTTTAAATATGTATTTTTCAGTGGGAGGTGAGCACCTTAAGTTTATCCGTGTACAAGTATGGTGTGATTCTTCCGAGAACTATTTAGCTAGTATCTTTTTGTTGTTTCTAATGGGTTGATGTTCTTCTCAGATATATATCAGCCCATTTTCCGTGTGTTCACCCATGGCGCATCCCTGTTGGTTTCGTATTCTATAGTTCTAATAGTTCGCAACTGGACTATTTCTCCAATATTGTCATATTTAGACAGTGGAGTTTTAAAAATATGCAGGCCACAGGAAAAAAATAAAATGATATTTATAGCCGAAGTGAACTAGACAATAGAATTAGAAAACATAATGTCACCTATTGCCTAAATTCATTCTATGCTGAGTCTTCTTTTTCAATCGTCTGTCTTTTATCTAATCTTTACAGTAATAATGTCAACTATAGAAAAATAGGAAAATAAAGAAGACAAGAAAATTAGGAAGCAAAATAGTGGTTCAATTATCAGACGGGTGAGGAGACAGTAATTGCTAAAGCCAAAATCATAACTTTGGTTGATTTAACAATCAAGATGCCATCTACACATGATTCTCCTCTCTGAGCGTCAGTTTACTTCTTGGTAAAATATGAAAAATTTATTTTGTCAGAGGAATAGATAAATTACTCCATGTTAAGTTCTGCACTTCAAACGTTAAGAGTGATCAACACATCTTGGCGACACTCTCGGTGTGAGTAAGCATTGCTACTATTTTGATCACAGTCTCCCGCAACCCAGCTCTCCAAAGCACTCAGGTCTGTTTCTTTCCCATCCTCGATTCTATGCTTATGTGTCTCACATAGTTTGATCATATCGTATATCTGTTTCTCTACTGGTGAAGTATTTTAAAAGCTAATAATAACTGTGTTTTAAAATCCAAGTTTCCAGTTATTTTTCAAATCGTGGTCATTCGATTACAGGATACATTAAAGAAAATAGAATACGGTACAACTTTGCCGTAACATGTCACGTGACGTTTCGAGTCTTTGTCCTCCAGCACTGACACATTACGTTCTGATACGTAATCATTGCAAAATAGTCAATGACATATAACTTTAGTCACCCCATATAAAAGGTGCCCTTCTTATCTTCCAGAATCAGGGTTATAAATAGATACACTGTATTTTCTCAGAGTCAATTATTTATATTCTTCTAGCAAATCATTTCAAAATTTGTATAATCCTCAATGTTTTAAGGATCAGTTTACCGTCACGCAGGTTGTGTTAATACACATACGCACATGTAATATCCCAGCACAATTGTGTTCACGCACACATACGTGCCTTTAAAAAAAAAAAAACAAAACAGACCATTTATATCTATGTTTATCAAACTTTAAGGAAGGGCTTATAACTAAGCAAGGCTCCAGATTTAAAAAATAAATAAATAAATAAAGGAAGGAAGACAGCCTCTACACATGTCACTACCCAGGTTGCCTTGCCCATCCTAGCAACAGAGATCTTAGCCAGAGCTAAGAAGACAATAAATAGAAATGCAAATTTGAAAGCGAGAGAAGGGGGTGGAAAGGATTAGAAGCGGCAGGGCCGCAGAGAATGAGAAGCGGCGACAGGTCACGTCACCCACTCATCTGCGTGTGTGTCTCCAAGCTTCTCATTCGGTTCGGCAGGATCCTCAAACAAACTCCAGCGTCCTAAAAATATTTGGGACTATTACAAAGCATAAATTATAAATGTGTCGGGAAAATGGAAAGAGGTGTCTCCGGCCTACTTAAGGCACAAAATGATCTCGACCATTATTCAACAATGATACGAACATCTTTTATTTCATCTCTCCTTAGCAGATCCTTCTGTTTGCTGTCGCTTCCCGCTCAGCACCATGTCAATAATTACTAAATTAGCAGGACGCCTGTACCATTTCAGCTCAAGTGTTATTACTGACAAGTCAAACAATGGGGCTGATGGAAAAAATGGAACTCCATCTCCTTATTTAAATGGACCGTGTTCAGAAGGGAAGATCGAAGTCCCCTTTCTTCTTCAAAAGGAGAAGGGACGGCACGGTGTGCATTTTGTGCAGCTCAAGGACACGGAGTCAGAGGAAATGCCTTTTTAATATAAACCTCTTTTCATTTCTAGGAGACAAAAATGAAGGTTATTGAAAAGAATCATGCTTGGTGAAAGAAGTAATTACATTTTTTTTTTCAAATCTCAGAGGAATAATGCTTTTATATTTCCTGAGATGACCCAATTTGCACTGTGATATGCTCCCTTAAACCTAAGTTGGGGACACCCCCGCCCCGCATTGTTTTTCTCCAGTAAAGATACTCTTGTCGTATGCCTGATTAATTTGAGTCCTGACCTCTCGATGTACAAAAGTGACTATAGCTGGGTTGTCCCTCTCGGCCGTGCTGAATTAAAAATGAAAGACGCCTCGGCCAGTTACTTCTTACTTCTCCCCACTCCCCAAAGTAGTCAAGCTGTAAACCATGTTCTCAAACTGTCTCCTAGATGCCCAGTAGACAAACTGAGATGATGGGGCCAGTGGCCAGTGGATGACTGTGTGTTCTGGATATAGGCGTTCCTTACTGTTAGACATTTGTCCCCAGCCCCGTGTGTACAGGGAGATGTCTCAAAAACTCCGCTGTCTATAGCCTGATAGGGCTGGGCATTTCAGGAATATTCGTTCTCTGCAACAAGAAATACTTTATTGAATATCTTAGCCTTTATTGAATATTTGTTAAAATGTGGGCATCTAATAATATCATCGGTAACGAAGAGTCCAAAACAGCATTTACTCACCTTTGAAACGTTCTTTGAGTATGTCAATTAAAACACTTTAAACACTTTCTGGAATTTGGTTTGCATCTGAGATAGAGAGGACCTCACTAGGCATAATACTGAGCTTCTTTATGAAATGCCAGACAAACCTTCCGTGAGCTCCAGCTTGTAGTGAGGTAAACATTTATTTAGTAACTATATATATCTCCTGTTCTACTATATTCACTTCTCAACTTTTGGTTTGGTGGAAAGTGATCATGATGTCATTTAACATGTTGAAAGGCCCTCATCTTAACTCTTTCAGCCTCCAAACAATTTTTTAAAAATCGGTGATCACCTCAATAATGTTAATGAGGTTTCTAGAATTCTTAAAGAAAGTTCTAGCTCTTTATTGCTTTTCACTCACTTTCTCACACCGGCTGGAAAGATAACCACATGGATAATTTGGGGTGATTTGTTTTGAGAGCTGGCAGAGAGCTGGGGTTTCTATCACCTGCAATAACTCAAAGAAGTTAACACAAGCCGTAGTAATCAGAAACTCAGCAGACACGTGCAGTTGAGACTCAGAAAAGAGAAATGGTTTCTATTTTGTTAACATGTACTTCTGATACTTCACCTAAACCGTCACAGAGCTGGTGTGTAGGGGTTAATGAATGCGTTTGCCTCCTTAAGAAGTCCTGCCCCATTTGCTGACTTACGCTCAAGAACAAAATCATAGATGAGGGTAATTTTAATAAGGAGTCTTAAGGTATGAAAACACCTCCGATATGGCTGATTTTTCAATGGCGGAAACGTATAGATGATCTTGGAGTTCTGGCTACGGATCGAGGAGCTGCAGAAGGAAAGGAGAGAAGAGAAAAAATCAAAGACACTGAAAGAAAATAAAAGCTAAGACTGGAATTTTGTAATCTTCCTAACATTTGAATTTAATGATTTTACCTGGATTTGTGTGGGGGTCACTCATTCAGTCAACAGATTTTCCCCCGCCACTGAATTGATTGAATTCGCTAATTGTTTTCATCAGTACCGACCATTTGAAATCCTTCAGTATACGTTTCATTGTACAGAGTAGGTGGAAATAATTTTTGAAGTATTAGCTATTTGGATTAGTTGTTTTTCCTACTAGGATTTGCTTCTTTACTTGTTTCATTTGAATATGTTTTGAAAGAAGTTTCTGAACTTTGATGTGCAGTCTAGTAATCTGGATAGATTTGTAGATTATATCTTAATATTTGTAGATTATATCTTAATACAGATACCATATTTGGTAGGAATACATTCATTCGCTAAGCTGTGTTACAGCGAACATATCGTCGCAGTATTACTTAGTGTAAGGCATTCACACTGGAAAATATAGCAATGCGTCGCTTTCTTCTTTGAGAATATTATGCTATTTAAAAAAAAAAATGTGAGCTGAACTAAGCAGTAACATTTAAATACTGCTGGAGAGTGAGGGAACAATTCCCAGGGCCATGCTTTTGGACTTGGCCTTGAAAGGGAACAGGATCCAGAGGAAATTAGAAGGGTGGTTTATCCACAAAGGGAAGGCAGCCAGGCGAAATACACGTGTCCTGCTGTGAGTAGGTGGTCAGCGTAGGGAGGGAGGTTATGGGCGTTCTGATGACTTCCATTCTGTCATTGATGTAGAAACAAGATCACTAGCTGAGAGCGAAGGGGAGGGGCTGTGTTACAGGTTCGCAGAGACAAAGGAACAGATGAAATAGGCACGAGGCGAGCAGAGAGATGACTGGATCAGGACACTGTAGTGATTGAGTAGCACCATGGGACACGAATGCCAAACGCGACCGTCCGCCATCGTCTGTGACTCCCCCCGTCATGTGGATCAGCTCAGTATGGGCTCGAGTTATCTCAGAGTTGGCTTTAGTATGGTTTGGGGTTTTCCTGGTCAATATGATGAGGGAGAGAGGACCGTGGAATAAGGGTACATAGAGGGGGATTTTGTTAGACCAGTGATACTCGAAGTTGAATATGCCTAAGAATCACGTGGAGAACGGATTAAAATACAGTTTCCTGGGCATCATCTCTGGAGATTCTGCGTCAATAGGTGATGACGCGATCTACGGATTTTCATTTCGAATAAGCTCACAGGTGACCCCAATGCTGGCATCTGAGGGCCACACTTTGAGAACCACTGGGCTGCACTGAACCACCTTGGCTGGATGAATAAGAAAGTGAGGAAGGGATGAGGTGGGGTGCACAGTAGAAGGTGGCAAATATGATGCATCGGAGAAGCCTCTAGGTTATTAGAGGAAGTGAGAAGGAAAGATCCGGGGCATTAGGCTGAGAGGGTAGAGATGCTGTAATTTGGTGCTCAGGAGAGGGTCTAAGGTATAACTAACCCCATAGTGAGGAGATGGGACAGAGGCTATAAAATGAGATCCTTGGAGGTGAACTGCTTGAGGAGGTGAGAGGCCAAGGTGTATTGACATGGACATGGTATTCAGATATTAGCATTCCCAAGAATTTTGATAGAGTGTAAGAAAGTGACAGTGAACGAGGTAGGCACAAAGAATCTGTCTATGTCTCCTACAGGTAAATGGTAAGAGGGTGGCAGGAGTGACAATAGCCAGCATTCGAAAAGGTCAGTGGGATGGGACAAGTGTTCTCAAAGGTCAATCAGATTTTAGTCAGAGTAGGAAAGCAAAAAAAATTTAAAAAAATTGACATATGCATAGATCAACAGAGTTTTACTAAGGATAGATCATACATTCCAAAAAGGCTCAGAGGAAAGGTCTGGAATGTTGGGGGGAATTGGATGCTTGAGTCGTATTGGCTAATGTCCATTCTTCTCAGGATCTAAAGTGTGGCATTGGTGGATGACCTGGGGGTGTCGGCTTCTTAATGGATAACATAGCAGAGGTAGAAGGCAAAATGAGATTTCTTCTGATGGGTGTCCAAGGTAATTGTCCATGTTGCGGGGGAAGACATGTGGTCTGTCCAGTGCGTCTGAGTTCTGGGGTGCCTCCAGTTATTCCTTCTGACTTCTAATAACACACAGGCTCCCACGGTATATCAATCCCACCACCTTTCACTGTCCATCACACCTCATCCTCAGTGCCAGAGATTTACAGTCGTCACCCTGATGGATGTGTATGTTCTGTGAGAAGAAAACACATCCATCAAATAACCAAACAAATATATAAGTTCATACTAAAGGAATTTCAAAGAGTGATGAAAATTATATGGAGTAAACTGCAATATTAGTTGAAGGATATTTTTAGTAGAGTAGTTAGAAAAGTTCTCTCTGGGCAGTTGATACTCTGAGATTAAGACATACAAGGAGGAAGAAGCAGGTGGGGAGAGGGTAGCAGGTTATTCCCGACAGAAGAAATATTCAACGCACAGGCCACATGAATGGAACAAACTCGTTCTGCTAAAGGTGGGAGAGAAGGCTAGACCATAATGCATCGGGGTATAGAGATCTGAAGTCAGTGGAAACGGGTCCAAATCAGCCTGTGTTTGGAAGATGCTCCGAGTATGACAGAATGCATTGGGCGATTGTAAGCGGAAGGGTGACATAAACTTTTTTAAAAAATTTATTTGTAAGTGACTTTCTGCGTACTGTGGAGAATTAACTGTGGGGGCTGAAGACAAAATAAAGGTGACTTTCATTTTCAGATGTGTTAAGTTCAAGCAGATTGAGACTCCCAGTGAAGTGCAGTAGATGTGGGGGTCAGTCATGCTCAGACCATTTTGGAGCATGATGTACCAGTAGGTCTGAGTCACTTTGACATTTCACATCTAGGTCATACGACCATGACTCATCAATGTCGCAATTCCTTCCTTCCAGAATATGTGTCTCCTGGAATTGGATTTCATATCTGTCCGCCCTGGTTCTGATAACGGCATCTTTCATTGCTGGATTAGGGATAGTGTTTATGTTGGCAGAACACAGAGTCATTGCTAGTTTAGGCATTTTGCTGTTGTTGACTTAAACATCCATGACGTGATATTCGGCCAAGTTTTTTGTAAGTCAGTAACTTAACCTGTCTGTTGTCTCTAGGTCAAATGAGACAAGTGAGAGGGGATGTGCTTTTTCTCTTGGAGATACAAAGTTTTAAATTCGTTTTCAGCACTTTACTCAAAACAAGAGATGCCCACAGAGCACGGGAGGACCAGGCTGTAGACTGAACAGGTGCCAACCTTCAAGACACATCCAGTTTTCGTGTTTCAGTTTGGCCCTGACTCAGATGTCAAGAAAGACAAAGAATTTAGTTGTGAGCAATGGCCTTACTGGTTTTAAAAATGACGAACTAGGAAGGGCTCCGAGAAGTTTTGGGGTCAGAAAATATAGATGGTCATTCACTTCCTCCACATAACTAATAGAATTTTCTTGGGCAATTTATGTACCCTCTCTATGTTATAGTATATAAAATCAAGAAAATAAAATTGTGCTTAAAATGTTACTGAAAAATTAAATGTATGAATGAGAGTAAATATGAAAATGCTTTATTAACAAAGGACTCTATAGGAATATAATATAATTGGTATTCAAATACTAGTTTTTATGTTCTTGAAAAGAACTCTAAAAATTCATATTTTGGGTTTCGTCTCTAAGGAAACATAACCCACTTATTCAAGAAGATATAGCTATCGCTAGCACTAAAACCATGGAGTATGACCGTTTTTTTACCCTTCTAAAGAGGATTGTATAGTTTGATAATATCTTTTAGGAGTTAGATATTTTGGATGGATCTCGCATGTTACAGAAATTAATCCAAGAAATCAATGAAGAAGAAAAATAGTTGTCCTTCGTATGTTTAACTTAATTTGCATCTTATTTCCGAAAAAAAATATTTTATTTTATTAAAAAATATATTTTATTTTATTTTCCTCGTTGTGAAACAGACCAGTCGCACTGTTTGTAATGCATAGAAGAAAAAAGTAAGGGCCAACGAGATGAAATGCTTTGCCTAAGATTACACACCTGGAAATTTACAGACCTAGAGATGATAGTTGTTTATTTCACTCTTTCTGTTGAATCTCCAGTGCTGGATTATAACCTCCTCTTCTTGATGAAGGTGGGGCACACATATCTCGGTATCACTTTTCTTCTATGATTCTGAGCTAGAGTTGGCCAAAAACGTCACTGAGAAAGTAGAACTTAAATATTGCTACCATAAAAAGAAATGGTAATTATTTGACCTGATGGAGGTGTTAGCTAACATGATGGTGGTTAGTAATTTTGCAAGGTGCAAGTGTTGTATCACACACTTGTATCGACATATCGTATACCTTAAACTTACATCAATTATATCTCAATAAAGCTGGGAACGAACCACAAAAAATTAAACACAAAACAAACGAATAATCAATTGGTGGCCTATTCTATGCATGTCATTCAGCCTTGTTTCCCTACCTCCTTGCCCAGTGGTCTCATGGCTGTTGGGGCGATGATGGCGGTTTTGCATGGGTTCATTTACATGGGCGTCCACTCTCCAAACTCCAGTGATTGTAGTTACCGTTGAGTGTCCAGCTCAAGACAACAACCTCAAACCCCTGTTAGTCCTCTACTTCCTGCCTGAACCCATGACATCTTCTTTTGCATATTATATTCTTTAGATGTTAATGATTGGAAGATATGAATTTGCTTTTCTTAACCCTTCAAAGGCGTGGAAAATTGACTTATCTTAAACAATCATATGTATTTTGAATTCATTAAAATGGAAGTGATTTCTTAAGAGAAAGAGTAATGGAATCTAGTTTTTATCTAAGACTTTGTACAGCAATAGCAAATAGTTTTCCCACAGAGCAGTACAAATAGTATCACCAGATATTTAGAAATACTCGATCAAAACCCCAGTATTCTACGGAGAACAGAAAGTAAGCGAGACCAGCTGATTTAAAGCTCTGTAGTGTCTAAAGATTGTCTTGCAAACCCTCGGGTATAATATTTATTTCCCTTGCCCGTCATGATTTACTCCATAATTTATGATCACACTTGAACTGTCAGTTCTAAATCAAAGAGCATTTTTGAGATGGTAGCACAGACTTCTACATGAGTACTGAATCTCTCCCTCAAGCAAACTTGAACTTTCCAATACTCCTCGGGGAAGACTCATAAGATGTAGCACTGTAGTATACAGGCTACTTATGTGAAAATATTATGATTTTTGCTAATTGGACCATTAAGTTATAAGTTCCGATAAAACCTGAACTCTTCTTTGACTAGACTCAAGTGAGATAAGCAGAATTGAACACTTTTTTCCCCACCATACTCTGTAGAACTAAACATATCAGCTCATTTCGGCCAGGCCATACACATATGTTGGTTGATCAGATAGCATCGACTTGACTGGTCAAGAGAAAGCGATACGAACTATCTAAACACCTACTAACTGGATCGATCACCAAATTAAAAAATATAGATATGATTGACATTTCTGGACGAATTCAGTGGCATTGAAGAGTAAAGGGGAAATTAGAATTCTGTTGCTAAGATGAAGCCAGTGGGATGTGATATTAGGGAGGTAAGAGGTATCGGAGAGAGGAAGGAAGTGGACATGACATCATCGCCTGCGTCATTCTCCAAGACCGATAGCACCTTTGCTATACTTCCATGCCAAACTTTCTTTCTAGTCAGATCAACTTGTCTGGTCAGGATTTCAGCTACTATAATTTGTGGAAGAAAAAATAAAGGATTCTAACATCTACAAACCTTTTCTGATTCTTTTCAACATCAATTTCCCTTTGAAACTTAGGAAACCCATGCTCAGGGTTGAAAAGCAAAGGTACTGACAAGGATATCTAAATTGAAAATAATTGGATGCTTGTGTGTCAAAGCGCCGAGGCACACAAAGCGAAGTATCTGAACATCAATGGAGACGCAAGTGGGTCAGAAGATAACCTGCATCTCCTGCATCCCTCTATGTCTCCATCTTCTAAAGGCTCATCTTTGAATTCATGGTGCTCTCTCGTAACCCAATGAAGCCGAAGCCTCTTATTATAGTATGTTAATAGTGCTGGACAGACAATTCAGCCGGGACCCCTGAAATGGAAAGGAGTCATCTTTGAAGGCTTGAGAGAGTGTAAGAACCTAAAATAAACCTTGGCAGATCCCTACACTATAAAAGAAAATATTTGAAAATATTCCTCGACCAAGCCTCTGAGCATAAGAGACTTTTCTAAGCTAATAAGAAAGCGAGGGGAATGATTGGACAGACATTTAGAGTATAAATTTGTACATGAAATTCTCACACGAGGAGAAAAAAATACCTGCTAAATTTCATTCCAGGTTTATCTTCCAAAAGATTTTGAAACAAGAGTACATCATTTTTTGACATTGGATTTAGTTATTTTAAAATGAACATTCCATGTATTTTGACGGGAGTATAACTCGGACTTAAGAAATTCTTTAAGGGATGAATGTATTTTGCATTGAGTCTTCACTTCCATTCTGGGCTTTTTGAGACACTAAAGAATAATATGAAACATTACAGATCCTGGGCACTAAAACTGACTCCACACTTCACCTTGGTAATAACCCACTTCTTCTAGTTTGTGAGAGGCGGTGCTATACCAACCACAGCGTGGTTTGGAGGGAACGAACTCAGTCGAAACCTAGCTTGGCCACAATAGCTATTATATCATTTGCTGTGATTATTCATTTCAATAACCCATTTAACGCAATGATAGATGCTCAATACGCACTCATGTATTTTTCTCTCCTGCCATTCTTTTCTCTCTGTTTCTATCATCAAAAGATAGAGGTGAGATTCAACTGGAAGTGAGTGAATACCCAAAGAACAGTAGTTTAAACCAGGCAAACGTTTATTTTCCTCTTCCAAAGATGTAGGCTGTCCAGGCTACCATGTGGTTCTGTGATCACCAAGCTGTCACCTCTGTCCATCACAGTGACATCACAAGGGAAACGGTGAAGGGTGACAGCTTGGCTTCACCTCAGGGATGCTTCTTGGAGCTCAGATGCACTCCTTCATTGACAGGATTTTTAGTGACAAGGCTGCCGTGATGGTTCATTGTCCGTGTCAACTTGACCTGGGCATAAGTGTCCGGATATTTGGTTAAACATTATTTCTGGGTGTGTTTGGAGGGTGTTTCTTGATAGGGTTAGTGTTTGAATCAGTTGACCGAATGAAAAAGACTGGCCTCCCAAAGTCTGTAGCTTTCAACCAGTCCGTTGAAAACCTAAATCTAATAAAATGCCGGAAGTGGGGAGAATTTGCTGCTCAAGCTGACACAGATCTTCTCTTGCCTTCCCACTGGGGTGTAGATCATTGGCTCCCCAGTTCTCAGACTGAGACTGGAACCACCACTGGCTTTTCTGAGTCTCCAGTTTGCAGACAGCAAATTGCGAGACTTCTCAGCCTCAGTGATTGTCTGAGCCAAATCCTTATAATAAATTTCTGTATATCCTTTTCATATATCCATATATATATCAAACAGGGAATGTAATCTTTATCTATGTGGTCATATGCCCAGCTCCAAACAGGTTGTTTTTTTAAAACAATTTTAACAAATTATTACGGAAAAATGAATAATGGATAAGATGGCAAACTCTTCTGCCCGCCCCTTACCACCTGAATGAAGTCAGAGTTTTCAGTGGAATTGTAACTAGTGGTCATTTCAAAGGGAAGTATAGTTTGAGCTCTATAAAACCAAAATACTCCTTGATTCAGAGGACTAATTTGAGTGAAACATCGAGTGCATCTGTTGTATTTGGCACTGTATAGAATGAGTCCAAATAGAACTATACACTTTGTTCATAAACTAAGTAGTAGATGGCTTTATTTGTGTATTTATTTATTTATGCATCAGCAGAAATATTTAGAAAATAGTGGAGAGAAATTATTCTAAAGTTGTGGCTAGAGACATCAATTTTGCAGGAATACTAAAAAGCTTTATATTTAAGAGAAAGAGTTGACATTTTAATTTTATTGTATTTCAATAAAAACACAAAAACATTACCTTTTCATATATTTCCTCCAAATGAAAAATAAAAAGTAAACCAAAAAATATGATTCATCTTTGCACTTAGAATCTAATTAATAGATGAAAGTCACCAGCAAAATTGGTTTTGTGCTTTCCCATGGGAAGAATTGGCTGGCTAATCAATTTATTTGTACACAAATGGGCCTGTAGAAAAGTGAAAATAAATTTGGCAGAAATATATTTAACTCAGGGGTTTGGATGTTGGAGTTAGAGAAACAACATTGGTTTAAAATGAAACGACACATATTTAAGTCTGTGGATGTAACAGGTTTACACTGAAATGTCATCTCATTTGGCCATATGATACCTGGCCTTGGACTCGGGCCTGATGATGGCTGGAGACAGGAGTGGGTTCTGAGCCAAATCTTCTCCTACGGAAGTTGGCCTGGGACTCTGCTTTGAAATGACAAGACTAGTTGATTTCAAGATGGCTCCTTCCAGGTCTAGGATTCTTTGTCTCTGAGGTTTCATGATTTGACTTTTCTGACAAGTTGTCCAATGATCGGTGTAGGATAGAAGTGTTTCGTCCAAGGTGACACGAGGTGCTGTGGCATCTGTGCTTGGTGAGATCCTTCCAACATTTGAAAACCTTCGCTGGTCCCTCGTGGTGCAGAGTAACTTTGAAATTTGCACGATTTCCCACCGCTGCCGTTTCAATGCTAACGGCAGATTCAAGTGATTTGCAAACTGTCAGAAAGGTGACCTGGGACACCCCCGTCATTTTCAGTGACTGGAGATACACCCTTAGGCTAAAGCCACAGCAGAATTTTAAATAAAGCAGGATAAATCCGGACTGGATAACTTTTCCACTTCTGACATTTCCAACAGTTCAGGCCCCATCAGCCAAGACTGTAAACACCACATTATCTGCAGAAGTATGCCGAAGAACTGGCATGTTCTAAGGAGAAAAACATATTATAATGTACACTTTAAATTTCTATTTAATCTCCTAGCCTAGCAATTCAAAGGGCCTCTCCCTTCCCCTCCCCCTAAGTATACTTAGGATAATTTGAACACATTTACAATAATTTGTATTTATTGTAATCATTTCTTGCTTTCTAAAATCTGACTTCTCTACCAGAATTTCATCTCTTTAAGGGCAGGGACCAATCATATATCATTTGACATTATTTTCCCTGGTGCCTACCTAAAACAGCGTCTGGCCCGTAACGGGTGTTCAATAAATATATGCTGAATGAATAAATGAATGATTGAATGAATGAATGAATCAGTCAATCAGTCAATGGATCCAAATGCAGAAGGAAGGCCTTATATGAAAGTCAAAGACATAGCATAGTTGGGGGTTAATAATTAATCTATATAATTCGTGCTACTGCATTATTCTGACTTAGGCATGACCTTCTTTCAAGTCGAGCTTATTTTCGTCCACCATTAAGTTCTCCTGTTTAACTTGATTTCAAGGCACATCATTTTTCTCTCTGTGGCAATAAACTTTTGACTGTGCTATGGATTTTCTAAATGCATGCAAATGTACTCAGGATGGCTCATTTCATTATCAATTCCTCTACCGCTGGCTCCCTAATCATTAACTAATTGTCTCTGTGCTCTATTGACAACTTGGTCACCTTCTTGCTAATTTTTGCTGACACGACGGGGGGCCCCCAAGAACTGGGCTAACCTTTGGCTGGTCTCTCAAGAGCCACAGGTGGGCAGACGATCGATCCGGGTGGCCTCTGTGTTCAGGAAGACCTCATCAGCGTTCCAAGTGATTTGTCTAATGAGGCATCATTAATTGGCAATGGGCAGGTGGATGAAGAATTTCCTTTACTCTGATTACAATTTTGTTAAAATAGACCAGAGCTTCAAAAAACAAAAGCACGTGTAAAAGTGGAATGAGCGATGAGCTAAAGACGATGTTTTAGGCCAACGGGAGAGACTGAGGCATGTTCCTCAAATTTCCACTTGTGTGTAAAGTTTATATAAAATGTGCATTTTAAGAAAGGCACTATAAATCAACCGCCGTGAATGTTTCACAGTTCTGATTTGTGAGGTGGGTTTGTGAGCACGGGATTAGGGATATTTGTTTATTTTCTTAAGAAAAGAAGCTAGCTGGGGCCAGATACATGTGACTGGCAAGAGGAGGTACTGGACTAGAGTAAGACTTGACCATCTTACACTTACACTTATATATCAGCCAGCGGTTACATTCATTCATCCAATCAATATCTATTACATGCCAGACGCTATTCTGGTATCCATGGGTATTTGGGCTGTCGATGTGTATATCAATTAACAGTAGAAATAAAGGAATATTTGCCAGGGAGAAGGTGGGAGAGAAACGATAAACAGGGAAGACGATAAATGAGTAAAATATATATTATTACAAGGTTATAGTGCTCTTTATTGAAAAAAAAATAAAACACAGAGTAGTTATGGCGATGAGGACTGGAGGGGGGTTGGTAAATTTAAAGAAGGTAGTTAGACAGGCTTCATGGAAGCTCACAGAAGCTGAAGGTAGCCAAGTCAGGAAAAGAGCAGAGGGAACAGGCTTCGTCTGGGAGTGGACTCGGCACGCTGGAGGAAGCTGGTGGCAGCATTGCACCTGGAAAAGAGGGGACAAGGCACAACGTGGAGGAGATGAGCCCAGCGAGGTGAGGGTGGCCGGCTGAGGGAGTGGAGCAGATCAGAGGCTTTCGAATCCTAACCGCTTCTTTTGTTTTGTGGGGTAGATGTTAGAATTTTAAGCAGGCCAATAAACTGATCTAAGATGTGTGGGAATAATTCTCGTTGCTATGTTGGGAACAGAACATACAAACGCATGCACACGCTTAAATTATCAAATAACACAGTGAATTAGACGTGTGTCACCTGTTTACTAATTTTCACTAACTTGGAATTCTTGGTATTTTTCTAATTGTTTGTTTTCTAGGAGGTTGGCGTAGAAAGGCTGGTTTTCATAGGAACTCATTGTCTTTCTCAAGTGACCATGTCAAGGAAACAGGAAGGGAGGGGGACCCACATGGACATGTGACACTATTTAAGGAGTTACATTGTGGAGGACCTGGTGACAAAATGCCACATGTCACAGGGAGCCATGGCAAAATGAGAAGCCTGTTTTGGTTGAGCTGATCCTGTTGCTAAAGTTAAATACCTGATAAATACCAATAATAAATTTATGATTCACCAATAATAAATCCATAGTTGTTGATCTCACTGTGTCATTCTCAACTCAGGTCAAAAGTGCCTTGAAAGTATATGTTCAGTGACCACTGTGTCGACACACATGTCATGGAGTATATTACTATTTCCTTCATTTTTACGAATTTTCTTATTAAAGTTGACATGTAATATTGTATCAGTTTCAGGTGCACGATACAATGATCAGACGTAGTGATCACCCTAATAAGTCTAGTAGTACCTATCTGAAGCCATACATAGCTATTACAGTATTATTGACTGTATTTCCTGTGCTGTATTTATTTTCTTTCTCGATCCCCCACCATGCTCTGGGGTCATTAAAGGCCTTTAAAAGCATAACTTTAATGAACTATACTTACTGTTCTGTCGGATGGGAGACAGTCTGCTCTATCACTGAGAATGTAGACTCTGCAATGAGGTGAGTCTGCCCTGAATCCTGAACCAGCTGCTTGTTTTCTGGGTGTTTTGGAAAGTCACATAATTTACATGAGCTTCATTTCATCATCTATAAAATGGAGGAAATTATATCTCCTTTAGAGGATAGGTAGAAGGTTTGAGATGATGTAAGTAATTGATTCGGCACATTTGCAGACAACAAACAATTATTTAATAAGTAAACGATAGGTATTCTTACTATATTAATGTACCATATTTATTGCCTACTTATTTAATTTTTCCAGTTTTTCTCTTTTAAAATAATTCCGCACGACCGTCTTTATAGTAACGTTTGTCCACATTTATAAATATTTCTATGAGGGTTAATCTTTAGAAATGAAATCAGTAGGCAAAAGAATGTGTACATTTAAGAAATTTTAATGTATCAGCCAAAACGCTTTTTATACAGGTTGTATAATACCTTCTTAATTGGACCCCGTCATCTTGAAATGTTTGCTAATAGGTTAGGAAAAACAAGCAACAAATAAATTGTTATCTTATTGTTGCTTTAGTTTATGTTTATGTTCTTTATCAGTGATACTAGGCAATTTTGGGGGTTTTTTTAGCCACTTTTATGGCTTGCCTTTTCACGTTCTTGGCCCTTTATTTTGTGGTGGGGTGGAATGGGGAGGACTGTCATTGTTTTTTTGTTTGTTTGTTTTGTTTTGTTTTCCTACTTACCGGCATGAACTTTTTACATGTCGGTGGAATTTGGGATGATTTTTGTTGTTTGTTTGTTTGTTTGTTTTGTTTTGTTTTCCTACTTATCAGCATGAACTTTTTACATGTTGGTGGAATTTGGGATGATTTTTCAAAAAAATTCAAAACGTGAAATTTATATATAAAGCATTTTATGCCAGGTGATTTTACATTTTTACTATTGTTAAATGACAGTGAATTACTTTTTCTTCTTCCTTTGAAGCCTTTGCTCGTTAAGGAGTTTTAAAAGTTAGCCGTCAACAAGGTCTCTTACATTATTTTTATTATATCTTACGTGGGAGCAATTAATATACGTATAAAGTTATACACCAGGTCTAAATGTCACTAATAGTCAGTGCTACTAATACAGCAGGTCAGGTACTATAACTTATTATTGTGACAGAAAAGTAATAATTGGGGAAAATAATTTAAATCTACATGCAGTTTTGGCCACGTGAGGCCTATACCAGAGAGAAATTCCCCTTAATAATACTGCTATATTTTGGGAAACTTATTTTTCCTGTTTTAGGGTGCATTCTGCGCCATTCACCTGGTTTAAAGAATTTTTTTTTTTTTTAATAAACTGCAAGCAGACTTCCATGAAATCACCAAATTTTATTATGCTGTGGCATTTAGTGTGTTTTGATCGCGTTTGAGGGAACAATCTGAAGGCTGGACTCCATGTATCCAGATTGATTATTCTTCCTGTCCCCATCTGTCCCTTTTCTAAGTGAATCTGCACTTGTGGCTACCCCATTATGATCCCAAGCGTTTGGTTAACTCTCAGTTTTAAGGGTGAATAAAGGATTGTGACTGCCCCCCTCCCGGGAAGGAAAAGCCCCCCATGTTGTGGCTGGGCTTGGGCTCCCAGGCCGGGTTGACTCATCAGCGACGGCCACATACGGGAGAAGTGGGCCAGTCTCAAATGCTACCACGCCTCAAAAGTTCACTTGGACCCAGCAGACCTGGAAGAGATCATTTTGTTATGTTGTTTGCAGTTGAATCATGATTTATACCTTGGCCAAGTTGTTCAGTATCCTTAGAAAACAGAGGAAGGGTACCCCCAAATGGCTTTGCGACGGGTAAATAAGACCACAGATGCAAACAGTGACGAGCACATGTAAGAATTCGCCATTGTCACATTATTATTGTTGTTACTATTGCTGTTGTCTTAACTGTGATTTTCTGTCAAATGGGACTTCGTCTTTTCTCATTAACCCATGCCACCTTGTTATTCAAAGATTTGGATTCAGCTAATCTCCACAATCGATCCATAGGGAAAAATAATAAATTTGTAAAATAGTTATTTTAGCGACCCTTGCTGACCTCTAAAATTCATAGTTAACAAAATTACCAAAGAGAAAGAGAGAACGATTGTGAGCATAATGCGATTTGCTGGTTGCTATAAATGGAAATCGAATGTGTGTTTTAGCATCATCTTTGAGCACAAACTCCTCATTGGAGTTTGACTTCTTGACAAAGGGTTATTATTATTTTTTAATTTTTATTATTAGTTATGTATTTTTTATTATTAATGTATTATTAATTATTAATACTGTCTTTTGGGTAGTTTTAGCACTAACCCATCAATATATACAATCCTTTTGGAGTTTGGCATTATTTACTTTTATTAACACTAACTTAAGTATCTTCTCTTGAAAGATAATTGAATTTATATATGACAAAGGATGAGTTTTGACCAAAACAATACTAATCCATCACTGAGACGGAATCCTACCATAAACGTTGTGAAGTTTTAAATAATCCTTTTTGAGAGGTGAACATTTTAAATAACTGGAATTCAGATCCATAATCTGACTATTGTCCAGTCAAGAGTACATATACTCGATTAAAATAAAATAAACAAGAATGGGTCTACAAAACAATGGAATATTCTGAAATTCATGGTTATCAAAATTACCAAAGAGAAAGAGAGAACGATTGTGAGCATAATGCGATTTGCTGGTTGCTATAAATGGAAATCGAATGTGTGTTTTAGCATCATCTTTGAGCACAAACTCCTCATTGGAGTTTGACATCTTGACAAAGCGTTATTACTATTTTTAATTTTTATTATTAGTTATATAGTTTTTATTAGTAGTTTACTATTAAAAGCCCAAGTCGGGTTCTTGTACACAAATCCTGGAGAGGCCATATTTTCTTTCCTATTCGTGTTATTTCTCATTTTGCCCA
>NW_006443292.1:2901265-2905809 GCF_000325575.1 Pteropus alecto | reverse complement strand
TATACCTACCTTCCTATCTAACTACTTACCTATCTATCTACCTCTCTCTCATCTCTATGTATCTATGTATCTATGTATCTATGTATCTATGTATCTATCTATATATCTATCTATCTATCTATCTATCTATCTCTATCCGTCCGTCCATCCATCATCTACCTACCTACCTATCTACTTACTTCTCTCTCTCTCTCTGACTCTCATCTTTACTGTGTGTAGGTATGATTGCCTTAATATTCGTGGTTTTTTTTGTTTTTTGTTTTTTGTTTTTTGGATGATGGCACTTGCGACAACACCACAGTGTATGCTTTGTTTCAATCTGAACTGCTTGTCTGAAAAGCGGCCCCATTGCAAAGAGACTTGGAATTTAGTTTTCCTCCTTTTAGGGTTCTGGGCAGACAGTGGGGGCGACGGCGTAGAGAAGAAGTGCTCATTGCGGGGTACATGTGGCCTGAAGCCATCCTGCCGCCCGTCCGCCCCTGGAAGCCCGTGGGCGGAGCCCCGTGCTAATGCCTGGGGTCTCTCCACACAGATCGACTTCTTCTGGGTTGATGATGATTGGTTATGGTGGTTTTTTCATTACTTTAAACCTAATCAGTGCTTGGAGTAATTTGAGTAATGATTGCTCATTATTGCCAATTGTGAAGTTGAAGTCTTTCTTTATTTTGCTTCACAGGCAGCCAGTTGGGAAATACTCGGATGCCGCCTGGTTCACACTCGTTTTCAGGGAGAGAGTGGGAATACATGATTCACAAAGCGCAGCGATAGACAGGAAGTCACGGGGGTTTTGCGGGAGTTACATTACACAGTTTCTTGGCAGGAAACAGTGACAGTTCCTACTAGATCAAGTGTGGTAATCAAAGAGACAGTTCTTACTGGATTTGAAAGCCAGTCAGCCTTTTACTGAAATTCCCAAGTTCAATAAATCATGCTAGTCCACATAATATTGTTATACCACTCTGTCTTATAAATGAAGATCTACGATTCTCCAACCAATTTGCTATTGTTAAGAAAAGATAATTAATGTTACTAGTATGTAAACCAATGCTGTTTTATATTACAACTTATTCAAAAGTGCATTTTTAAGGTGCTTTCGCCATTCTCTCAGTTAAATCAAATTTAAAAATAAGTTTGCTTGTATTGGGTGATTGATTTACGGCCTCGAAATTGGCTACATGAGAGGGAGACATTTTAGGCAGTTCAGCAAATAAATAATTAGCAAAGTCATTAGATACCTAAAAATATTATATATAGTGGGTTTATTAAATTAACGTTTCAATAATGCCAGAAGACCCATGAATTCACAAAAGAAACGAAATTTTAGGAGATTGCATTCACAGTCCAAAATTGCAATGTTCCCAGTTGTGTGCATATGTGTGTGTGTGTGTATATATATGATGAAGCTAAAGGCATTTCTAGTTGAAAACCACCGTAAACAAAGCTATTATTCATTAGAAAATCTCCAATTTAATCTTCACATGGAAATCATTTCTGTTTTTATGTCCAAAACCTACAGTAAGAAAAATTTCAACTGTTCTTTTATAGATATAAAAGCATATATATACATATATATTAATTTGGCAAAAATATTTAATATGTGGTCTTATTAATATATATATTAATTTGGCAAAAATATTTAATATGAGGTCTCCCATCTTAACAAATTTTTGTCACTTTATTATTATTGACTATAGTACACTGTTATATAGAAGATATCTAGAGCTTATTCACCTTGATTAAATGAAACTTTATGCTTGCAGGTTAGGATAGTCATAGAAATATCAGGTTTTCCTAAGTTAAGTTAGAATTTTAACCTGATCTCAATTAAAAACATCAGATATTTTTTTTAAAAAAATATATGTTAAAGAATAGACAAGCGAAAAAAAAAAAAGGCAAGACTTTCCAGACCTTAAAACTTATTATAAACCCTTTATAATTAAAGCAGTACAGAATTGCCACACTAATAAATAGACCCCGAAGGAAGAGGATAGATAATTGAGACAGAAACTTGATTGCATATGAAAATGTATTGCACAATAAGATGTGGCATCGAACTTAAGTAGAGAAAAGATGGACACTTTCACAGCGTGTCTTGCTATATCCGGAGAAACTTTTGGATTAGATCTATTCTCAGGATTGACGCCGGGATTTCTGTTGTTGATAAACTCTCTGGTCTCTGGTAGTTTTGTTATAACGACCTGAATACAGTGAAACAGTGAACACGGCGTTATATAGTTTTTATCCAATAAATGACGTTGAATGAAATTTCTGCTCTATTTCACGCTCAAAGGATGTTGGTTTCTTTCAACTTTCGAAAACTTGGAAATATAAACGCAAGTCTCATATCAGTTAATACTGGGGTTGACTCCTCCTGGAGCAATCATCTGAGAAAAAATAATAATAATAGCAATGGTAATAATGAGAGAGGGAATGATTTATAAAGTTCAATAGCACCTTATGCTTGCAATTAAATTGAAATCAAGGATATTCTAATCATAATTACCCTCAAACTTCTATTTTAACACTTAATTGTTAAGGAAGAATTATCTGGTGGTTCTAGTTCAGTATGCTCAATTAGAAATAGTATAATAAGAGGCTTAAGAGCTGAATTAAATTCAACAATATGCCCCCAAATCATTCGATTGGGAAAATTATTATAGGCTACCTCTAATAAAAAAAACTTCCTGTGATATCATTTGATGGCGTGATCTTTATTTGCGTTCAACACTTAATTCTGGGCAGTTATATACGTGTTATTTACGTTTTTAGGGCAGAGTATTTTGACTTGTTTAGACGCTAAGGATGTAAATTCCCAAATGTTAAGTCGGTGCAAGTTTTTAAATTTATTTTTAGGTTTCCAACTTAGATTGTCTTTGTTAAAATGTGGTCTCAGACAATGATCAATAGATTCTCATCTGCCTCTTTGTTCTTTAAAAGTTTTGTCTGATCTTGACCAAATTTGGTAGAGTAATAAGACCCTAAAAGAGGAAATGACATAAGTAACCCTAGAGTGTCACCCTCCCATTTTACAAGAGATGAAAATGAGCCCCTGAAATGTGTCACAATTCCCACAAGTGGTTCTGACTCACAGCGTCTGGTCCTTACTCTTCTCAACATGCCAGACTGTGCTGTACCAAAGACAGGAACATAACTCACTAGAATTGAGCTTGACCATGAACCCAGAGAGGTAAGCAGCAGCTCAAGTTTCCCAATGCAGTAATGTTTTGTGATCTCTAATGTATTTCAATGAATTTTGTAGGAGACGTGGACCAAAATGCATCATAGTGAAAAGTGGCTACCTTTACGTTCAGAAAAAAAAAAGTCCTATACTTAAGATTAGTAACTGTTCTCTGCGTGTCACTCAAAGTGATTTCATAAATTTTTATGGCACTCGAGCAGTGCAGATGCACTTGGATATTCATTCCATTAGCATATTTCAACTTCCGGCATCTAGCCGTGGCCAAGTGGTTTTATCATTCCCATTTGTGCATTAAGAAATGGATGCATGTAAGGTCAGTTTCAGAGTTTCTGAGCCCTCAACTTTTGGAAGGCTCCAGGTCCTCCTGTCTCTACAGGCTGTGAAAAACTATTTAAAACTATAGGAATGATTAACTGCTTTTCTCATCATTATTGACTGTTTATTATTATTATTCTTAGAAGGAGGATTTGAAGGGTAAATGCTACCCTGAATGCCAGATTCTTTCTGCTGATACCCATCCTGATGTGACAGATAAAATTTAATAAGCAACTGAGTCTGTAATTGTACACTAAGTGACTCTTGGTCATCTGGAGCCAGAGGAAGGTCAAGGTCAGAGAAGACAGTTATTACATATAAATCAGAATTTATATTCCTTTTTTACCCTCTGACTCCAAAATAAACTTCTTCTAAGCATTACTCGGTATAAATATGTCACCATTACTCCATCATCCTGAAAGTGGAGCGTTCTTTGAACCTGTTCGTTTATCCAGAAAGGAACCTGTGTGAGAATGTAGACATCTTTGAGGAAGCAGAGGATAAATTAGAGAGAAAATTGGGTCCTGATCATGCCATCTGAGCTCTGAATCAGGCTTTATTATTCTTTTTTTTTTGGTCAGCTGGTGATGGCTTTTCTGAAATTTGCAAGAAAAGAATCCTAACACATAGAAATGTACATAAGAAACACACCATAAGGGAATATTATCAGCCCTTTCCCAAAAATTACCCAGTATGATATTTGTTTCCATTTTTCCTTAGCCATTCAATTTCTTACTATAAGCAGATGTATTATATCATTCTACTTATTTTACTTTATTTAATGCTATTAGGTAGCCGTATAATTAATCTGGTATACTTATTCAACTTTATCAGAGACATCGACTTCCTTTTTATGTCACAACTCCAAGAATTTGGTTTCTGAAGCCCCTGTCCAGGATTTCCTGGTGGCCTTTGTCCGGATTTTAGGTCTAATCTGTACGAGTGAAGGTTATAAAGACAGTGTCATATTGGGAGAGGACAAACCTAAGATCTCAACTAAAGTTACTTTAAATCGACCTTATTCCTTAAA
>NW_006443292.1:2896045-2901254 GCF_000325575.1 Pteropus alecto | reverse complement strand
TTTCCCTCTGTAACTATTTCTTTTTTTTTTCCTTTGCTTCCACGAAATATGGAAAGTATTACACGAACCATAACTAACAAAGAGTAACATATGTAATGATTTCGAAAATTAATTGATGCAAGCTAAATAAACACGGGCGGCTGAATGCAAGGCGACATAGTCACAATATTTCCATTGGCAGCGTGCATATCCGGGGAGTCTTTATGTCCTCTCCTCCCTCTCCATTCTCATCCCAGCCACGAGTAAAACAAACAAACAAATAAATAATCTGCACGGAACAAGTCAAGTTTTGACTTATGTTTTAAACCAAATTAAACCTTGGAATCCTTTGACATTTGTCTATCTCCCGTCTTGATAAGGATAAGCTGTCAGAGCAAGTTTTTTACCATGTGGTTTGACTACGGCGATGCAAGCCAATTCTAGCACTATCTTTACCAGCTTTAGCAGAAATTAGGTATCAGCGATTGCCGTGAAGTCAAGGCAACCAGCCTCTGAGAATGACACATTATTACACAGTATGGCATGGGAATCAGCTCTAGAACCGGTGAGCAGCAAAACTCCGTCATGTTCAAAAATTGTTCAGATTAGTAAAACTCTTCTCTGGTCGTCTTTCCCGATTTCTAGTTGATGGGCATAGAGATCAACTGTAAGCGTTGAAACACGCAGGAACCGCAAGGCGCACAGGCCCCCTTCCCTGGAAGATTGAGGCATTTTAGCAAACCATTTCCAAACAGTGTGCCTCATTTAATCCTGCTTCAAATACAACCTGGCCTAGCAGGTGAAAGCGGTTTTGTACCACCTACCTTCTCTGTCAAGTGTCAGAAAAAAAATGCTTTTGAATCACAAGTGCCCCAAAGCCTGGTAAAACGTCGCCAGTTAGGGATGAAAACGTCATATTCAGCAGCTGCTTGCGTGTTTCCCTGACATGCGCCTGAGACTTTAGCTGAGACGAAAGTTCACCTTCATGTCATCTCTCTGGTCAAATAAAATAAGTACTCAGTCCCCAGAGTGAGTGTTCAGATTCTGTGGATTTCTACCTCTGTGCCAAAGGTGTCGCCTATCCCAAATTTGCCAGATCATACAATTTACCTGCAACACCTGTTAATAAAAATAATCTCTATGGATGACCCCATATGAGAATCTGCAAGAGATGGACCAGAGAATCAATATCTTTTCAAAGGGTCCCAGAAGACACATTTATAAATACTGGCCCCAGAAAATCTCAACGCATTATTAAAGAGTTCTTAACTAGAAAATAGAGAATGACTATAATTCTTATGTAATCTTAGTAAGAAGAAAAGATTTTAAATTGCAGGAAAGAAATGAAAGTTAAGGTGAGAAAAAATGTCTTTGACATTATTTTCAAAAACTAAAAATGCGGCATCTTTTGAAATGGGCAAAATAATCATTCAAATGTGAACATTTTACATAATAAGCCTCAGATCTTGAAACTAACCTCATCAAACATATTGATAGAGTTATCGTAAAGTAAGAATTATTAATTTAAAATGAAATAGTGCAGCAAGTCCTGTACCTTACCCACTACCTTTAAACATGGCAAAAAAATAAAAAATAAAAAACCTAAATAAGGACAAACCCAAGGCATCAGACATTGGTAAAAAACAAAAATGTATTGGAAAATATTTCACATATAACCAGGTGTAAATTTAAGGTATACACATGTTGTATTGATACATTTATATATTATAATATGATTGCCAGTGTAGCAATAATTAGCACCTCTTCTCACATCACATAATCTTCATTTCTTTTTTGTGGTTGGGATAATTAAGATCTAATCGCTTAGCAAGATTGATGATTATAATACAATATTATTGTCCATATTCGCTAAACTGTGCATTAGATCTCTAGTACTTATTTACTCCTTGTCGCAAGTTTATAACCTTAAAAAAATATCTCTTATCTCCTCAACCCCCAGCTTCTGGTAACCATCATTTTATTCTCTGTTTTTATAAGTTGTGTTTTTTTAGATTCCACATGCAAGTGATATTATACACGATATGTCTTTCTCTGTCTGACTTATTTAACTTAGCATAGTAGTGTCCTCATGTTTTATCCATGTTGTTACAAATGGCAGGATTTCTCATGGCTGAATAATATTCCATTATATCATCTGTTGATGGGCCCTCTCCATATCTTGGTTATAGCGAATAATGCTGTAGTAAGCATGGGAGTGCATTTACCTCTTCGATTTCCTGTTTTCATTTCCTTTGGATAGATACTCAAAAGTGAAATCTCTGGATCATATGGTAGATCCATTTTTAACTTTTTGAAATAATTTTTAATTTTTAATTATAGTGGACATACAATATCATATTAGTTTCAAGTGTAAAACATAACAATTAAACATTTGTATGATTTATGACGTGATCACCCCAATAAATCTGATACCCATCTGACACCTACATAGTTATTGCAATATTACTGACTATATTCCCTATGCTGTGCTCTACATCTCCATGATTTTGTAACTTGCCATTTGGACTCCTTAATCCTGTCTCCCACTGCCTCCGTCTCCCCAATCCCGCTCCCATCTGACAACCATCAAAACGTTCTCTGTATCTATGAATTTGTTTCTCTTTTATTTATTCATTTGTTTTGTTGTTTAGATTCCACATATAAGTGAAATCATATGATATTAGTCTTTTCCTGTCTGACTTATTCCACTCAGCATAATACCCTGTACATCCATCCAGGTCGTTGCAGATGGCAAGATCTCATTCTTTTTTTTTCTTTCTTTCTATTTTTATGGCTGAGTAATGTTTCATTGTATATAGGTACCCCTTATTCTTTATCTATTCGTCTATTAATGGACACTTGCGTTGCTTCTATATCTTGACTGTTGTGAACAATGCTGCAGTGAACATATAGATGCATGTGTCTTTTCGAATTAGCGTTTTAACTTTTGGATAAGTATCCAAACGTGGAATTACTGGGTCCTTCTTTGTCTTTTGTATGGCCTTTGTTTTAAAGTCTGTTTTGTCTGGTTTATGTATTGTTACCCCAGGGTTTTTGTTGTTGTTATTGTTTCTATTCTTATGAAATATTGTTTTCTATTTCTTTACTTTCCGTCTGTGTGTGTGAGTGTCTTGTAGACAGCTTATATAAGAGTCTTGTTTTCTTATCCATTCAGCTACCCCATGTCTCTTGATTGGAGCATTTAATCCACTTATATTTAAAGTAATATTTGATAGATATATAGTTATCACCACTTTATTATTCACATTTGTTTTTTCTCTTTTTCATTCTTAATCTTCTTAAAAAAGTCCCTGTAACATTTCCTATAATACTGGCTTGGTGGTGATAAATTCCTTTAATTTGTTATTGTCTGGGAAGCTCTTTATCTGTCCTTTGCATCTAAATGATGGCTTTGCAAAGTGGACTAATCTTGGTCGTAGGTCCTTGCTTTTCGTCACTTGGAATATTTCTCATTAATCCCTTCTGGCCTGCAAAGTTTCTTTTGAAAAATCAACTGACAGTCTTATGGGAGCTCCTTTGGAGATTATTAACTGCTTTCCCCTTGCTGCTTTTAAGATTCTCTTTTTGTCTTTAACCTTTGGCGTTTATATTATGATACGTCTCAGTATAGCCTGTTAGGTTCATCTTGTTTGGGACCCTCTGCACTTCCTGGAGTTGTATGTCTATTTCCTTCACCAGGTTAGGGAAATTTTCTGTCATTATTTCTTCACATAGGTTCTCAATCTCCTCAGCACCAGCATCACCGCCTCAGCTCCAGCTCAGATCATCAGGCGTTAGATTCTCATAGGAGCCCCGGTCCCTGGTGCCACAAAGGTTGGGGACCACTGCTCTAGAATACATCTATGACAGTCAGTAAAATATTCCTGCCCCAAATGCCTTTATTTGCACTTTACTTTTTGGAGTGAGAAAACTAAGATACAGCTAATAAAAGAAAGGTGCCCCTTCGAATGTGACCTAGGAAGCTCACAAGTGGCAGTTCCATGCATTAAAGTCTCTTGTGTCTTTTCCACGTATTTGGGTAGCTATGCATGTTGGAAGATTCAGAAGCCTGGTGAGAATGAATTATCAGCACTCAAAAGTAAAACATCAAACAGGGAGAAGATTTACGCAGTAGGTCAGTGAGAGAAAACAAGATAAATGCAAATTATTTATTGATAAACTATCTTGATTCAGAGCCAGCATTGTAAATAAGCAGAGAAGAAAAGTCTCAAATTTGAAGGCGCGAACTCGATGGCTCAAAAACCCATCATTTGCACGTTGAATTACGAGCGTGTACAGGATTCAGCCTCTTAGCCTTAATTTATTGACGGTTTGTTGTAGGTTTGGCAGTGAACAAGTCAGGGAGAAGCACGCCCCCTACCTTCTGAAACCACTGGTGATGATGTCTTTCAAAGAACTAATACAACCTGTCGGGCCGATCTGTTTTTACAAAGGGAAAACCCACAGCTCAGATTGAAAATACTACTCATTGCTCAAATTGCCAAAAGAAAAACAAAGAGCCAAAGACATCAGAGGGGATAAGCAGAAAGATCTTTTTTAATTCAAACCACTCTTCGTATGGGCATGTCAAATTACCTTGAAACATACAAAGAGGTTGTGTTATTTTGGATTTGTGATTTTTCTTCCTAAGTCTTGTTTTATTGAAATCTGATATTTTAACTCATCTAAAGGTCGTGCACGTAAACATACCCATTGGAGGAAAAATGTATGAAAGGAAGCGGTTAATTTTTTGGTCTTCACTGGTTATAGTAAGAACTCCCTTAAGATGGGACATCTTTTTAACTCCAGCTGTGCATTCATATTTCAAAGGAATCTGTGCCAAAGATTGTGGTTACATACGATATCTCATCTTTAATGTTTATTTATGGGTTCCTGGCAAATTCTCATGGAATCATTTTAATACCAACTCAAAGCTGTTGAAGCAAACATTCACGAGACTTCTTTTTTACTTAGACCAACTGTATAATTCAGTAGCATGAACAAGAAAATATCCTTTCGAAATTAAATTCCCTTTGGATGAAGTAGATACTTTTAAACCTCTAAAGCACTCAACTGATTTTGCAATGATGCTGCCTCTCATGAAATATCACCAAACACATCACCCACTAATTTAAGGTCCTAATACCTCATTTATAAGAATAAGTAGCGAAACACGATCAATTACCAGGTGGTGGAGATATTCAATGGGCTACATTTTCTCACGTTTAGC
>NW_006443292.1:2878914-2895991 GCF_000325575.1 Pteropus alecto | reverse complement strand
TAAAGGAAGTATGTGTTTCTTTTGGGTGACAGAGCAGGTGTTTCCCGGGCAAGCCAGGGTGCCATAAGACATTCGAGTTTCAGAATAACAGGTCCAGAATTGTACTATGTCCCACTTTTTGGCTGCTCTCGAAAATTACTTTTCGACAAGAAGCTCAGACCTTACCAACTAGAATGAAAGACTGAGTGCATTTGAAACTTGGTGTTCGCACAATTAATGGAATAAGTCAGTGTAAAATGGGTTCTTCCTGAATTTATCAAGCACCTGCTATACACGGGGTGCTAAAGATTTAATGTAAATGAAGGAATTTAGTGACTTATTGGTTTATTCAATATAATGAGTGCCTACTAAGTGCTACGGAGTAGGTCGTGAGGGATTTAAAGATGACTAAAAATGGTTAAGTATGAGATCATGTCCCTAACCTAAAGAGTCATTAATAACCAATGTGTCACTGGAATGTAACCCCACTGAATTCAACTTAATTATGATAGGGAATGACGTTCAAGATGGCTTTTTTGTTTGCTTTGTTTGTTGTTATTGTTGTTATTGTTTTGCTTCTAACTTTATATGTTCCTACCTGAGAAAGTATTGGAAGGGTTGGGGGAGCTTTTCAAGTCTGTGCGCAGGTGCAGACTTTTGAAAGGAAGGATGACAACCGTGCTTTAGAAAACATGGCAGACCTCTCGCCAGTCAAATCCAGAAGACGCACTTTTTGTCTTCCTAGCGTCACGTGGGCAGAGCCTAATTTGGTTGAAACTTCAATTAGGATTTGTCTTGCTTAATATTTGACCTACTATTACTTAAATTAATTCTTTTGCCAGATCTTTGGGAGAATTCTAACGCGTGCCAATCTGCTAGCATCTCATGGCACAAGCCTGCCCACTCCAAACGGGCGAGCGTGAGCAGCTGCTTTCCATGGCTGAGGAGAAAGAGCTGCCTTCTGTATCCTGGCTAGAATTTTGTGTTGTTTGCATGAACCCCCAAGGCCCTCCCATCCACTGTCTGCTTGCAGTTTTTCAGGACTCTTAACAGAGATGCAGAAAGATAACAGAATCCTCATCATTTTCATGGAAATGATGTCATTGAAGACCTCTAATAGCCCAGGAAAGGAAAAGAAACAGATAGTTTTATCTCCATTTAACAGCTTCGAAAACTGAGGCTCACGGATGCTGACAGCCTTGCTTATGAAGGCAGAACTAAAACTCAGGACCTAGCATTGAGATTTAAATCTGGGACTGCTCTGTTAGCCCGTGCTGTCTGTGCCTTTGAATTCAAATTAGTTTGCATCAAATGCCTTGAGACCTAGGGTGGAGGACCAAGACAATGAAAAGACTTGAGTGAGAATCGAATCATTATATCACAACAATTTCCAGATCTCGTTTTATATTAGAGCAGTCTTTACATTATACCTATAAAATTTTATATATAGAATTATATGACTGATTACGATATTTCTGTTTGAACTCTGCTTCCTCTTTGCCTCTTGTATCTGTTGGTGATTTTGATAAAACAGAATGAAAAGTCTTCTAGTAGTCCTGGAGTGGAGAGAAATTACCTTGAAATCGCCACTCCTAAAATATATCAAAATCAATCGAAATTTTGAAATCCATTTTGATCTGGTTGTTAATTTGTTGCTTTGCGAATTGCGTCTTATCAGACCTTTACTATTGAAAATCACAGGTATATAAACTTCAACAAATTTAATTAAACCTGTAGACCCCGCCTTGTCTCAATTCTGCAATGGAGGTGCAGTTCAGTGCCTTGACTCTCTTATCTGCAAAAGGAAAAATCTGAATGGCTCTGTCTTTGGTCTCTCTAACCGTTATATACGTCTGTGACTCTTGTCTGACAGCGTTGCTGTAGAGCATCCAAAGTTAACTGTCTTATAGACTAAGAAACTTAACTACGTCATCTAACGAAAGACCAAGCATTAGTCATTCAGGGAATCTTGTTTAAGAGGTGACAACTAACGCCGATGCGATTTCAAAGAACATAGTCATCTCTGTTTACATTACCACGAATAACTCTTCACTAAATTCTAACCTGCGTGCATGTCCTATAGACATGTAGATATTTATACAGTCATCACCCTCTGAAGTTTAGCTTGTGACAAGCTAAATAGCTGGTCGTTAACCAAGTAACTTCCGATGATTAAAAATAGTATCGATTCAGGGTTAGAATTGCATTTCTGTTAAAACATTTAGGATATATAGATTTAATGTATACAAATCTATTCTATTATTCATACACTTTATACTGCTCATAGGTTTTTTTAAATAATTTTTTAAATTTTGTTCATGATCGCTGAAGACCTATTCAGTTGACTTCCAGGCATTCAACCCTTTCAAAGAATGGGCTGTATTTACTATTGTTATTTTTCCGCATTATATACGATTGAGGGGGATTTCTCTCTTTATGCCATTATATGAAGGAAAAATCATAACTTGGAAAATAATACCATAACCAATATCTCATAGCAAATACTATTATAATCTCAGCTTACCATTAACAAAAGCATCTCAGTCTAATGCATTGATATGGGCACAACAAAACTCATAGATAGATGGCAATGGGGGAGAGAGAGAGAGAGAGAGAGAGAGAGAGAGAGAGAGAGGGAGGGAATGGCACTAATGTACAGAGTCATTTAGAGAGAGAGAGAGAGAGAGAGAGAGAGAATGGCACTAATGTACAGTGTCATATATGTGTTTTCTTTTTTCTTTCTTTTCTTTCATTTGCTTTTCTATAAAAGGGTGTAACCTATAATACAAGTCCAAAACATACTACTTGCAACAGTAATTTCTTATGAAGTATCTAGAAAGAGATGTGGTTAATATAGGAGAATGCTAAGTACAGGTATAATTAATGTATAATTATTGTAAGTCCCAAAATATGAAGTTATATGTAAAAGTAACTATTCTAAGTTGATCTCAGATAAAAAGACATATCAAGAAAAGGTGCTGCCTTATTATGAAAAATAGCGACAAATATGTACCAATGTTAGATTTACGTTTCAAGGTTTATTACACATATTTACAACTATGGCTTGCTATAATTGACTTAAAATGTGAATACGTCTTCACCACGAATTAGCAAAGAGCGATTTCAATAGTTCACGTATCTCTTTTGGGAGGTAGAATTCGAAGTCTCTGTTGTGTAGTATTTGTAAAACCAGGCTTCTTTCTAAAATTGTTAGCATTTCAAGACAGCATTCTTTTTTTCTACTTTACCACGTTTATAAATCGTAGTACATATTAGTGCCAGGTGTAAGGGAATTCCAACTCCAAGATCCAAGTTGGATTTTTTTTTTTTCCTGGCCGGGCCAAAAAAAACCCCCAAAACCTACTTATTCAGGAAGCTGATCTTTTGGATTTGTTTCCTTTAAGAGTGCAGTCTATATGATAATGACTTCATTGTCATCAAATAGAATACAATTAATTTTATTTTTTTGTATGTTATCAGCAAGCAAACCACCAGCATTAGCTTAATACCATCTGGGGGTGACAGTTTCCTTATTACAAAATTTGTAAAAATATGGGATCCCTTCAGGAATCTGTTGCCTTGCATCTGCTCAGGTTTTTGTTATATGCTAATGGTTGTAACCCAGCATATGAAGCATGCAAAAAAAAAAATAACTGAAATTTTTGAGCTAAATTACTCGTTTCACATTTCACGTGTCTCAGAGATGCAGAAAGCTGCGTATGCGCAGAGCAGAAACAAAGAAGGGGCGAGCTTCTCTTCCTACTGATGTTTCTCATCCTCAGCTTTGTCTCCAGAGAGTGTCTGACTGCCCACATAATTAAGGCCACTTGATATGTGAGGGAAGTGTAGGTAGTGGAACTATCCGATGCTAAATCCCAAATGAGCCCTAGTGATAACAAAGAGATTGTGACTGATAAGACAATTATTATCCTTATAGTCTGTGTTCATAATATATTAAACAATCACAGTGATTAAAATGAGCTATTATAATTATGAGACCATTCTCTGGGGTAGGGCTTCTTTTATTTCAATCCCTGGCCTTTCTGTATTTTCTCACCTTTACTTGGGCACGGAAAATCCATCTGAATGAATCCTGCCTATTGACGGAAGTACGTGCTTGGGTTTTAGCCAAAAGCATAGAACGATTTCAAATGCCGGCCTCTGAGTCTCAGCGATTTAGGGAAAAGACTCATTTGTGAAGTAGCAAACTGAATTAGGTTTCCAGAATAATTCTGGGGCAGAAGTTTTATATTGCGGTGTGTGTGAGGGTGAAGAGCTAGTTTTTCGAGGCTGGCGGAATTTTCACGTGTGTCTGTCCCCACATATCTGTCCTCAGGCTCCAGACTATGGAATATACCATTAATATCCTCCCAAGATTGAAATATGTTCATTTCTAAAATTATTATCAATGCTTTGTAATACATTATATATATATCTATCTATCTATATATAGATAGATAGATAGATAGATAGATAGATAGATAGATAGATAGATAGATAGATAGATAGATAGATAGATAGATAGATAGATAGATAGATAGATAGATAGATAGATAGATAGATAGATAGATAGATAGATAGATAGATAGATAGATAGATAGATAGATAGATAGATAGATAGATAGATAGATAGATAGATAGATAGATATAGATATACACACACACACACATCACAATCAACACATTTTCTTCTCTGATATAAAACGGCACAATCCTTCTTGGTAAGAGACATAATGGATATAAACCTGTTTCATCCGTGATAATGCTCCTGTTTCTTGATATTAGTTAGCAGTGCCGGTTTGCCATATATAAAATATTCTCTAGAAAGATAAAGTATTTGAAAAACAGATCGGTACCAATCACAAGGTGACGATTCTGTGAGGAAAGTACCATAATTGTGAAAAGCATCTCTTGCCATCCTTCCAGGCTTTCTGCCATGTCTTTCAGAGATTCACTGATTAAAAAAAAAAAAAAAGTGAAGCACATTGAGCAAGTAAATATCTCCAGCCTGAAAAGACTTCCTAAGGTCTATTGATTCACGATTATACATTAAAAAAAAAAAAAAAACTAATAAAAAACAAAACGTAAATGCATTTCTTTTTTAGCTGTCCATCACAGAACTAATTTTTTAATTCTCTATTTGCCATAGTTTTCTGTCCTTTGCCTGCCGTGTTGTCTTGTTTATGTGGGTTACATAGATCGACCTCGGTTAATCAATACTTTTATATACACACGTGTCGGAATAGGAAATAATGTTTTATGATATAATTTGTAACCTAGTCATTACACCCCGTAGTAAGAGAGTGGCTCTGGTTTTAGTGCAGAGCCCAAATAGTCACTAACATGATAAGGCATGGTATTTAGGTGCAGTTGAAATAGAACCTTGCAGGCCTTCAGATAAAATAGCACCTAAACATCCAGAAGTAGTTCGGGGTACAGTGGGGGGTGGGGGGTGGGGGAAGTAGCTCAGGAAAAAAAAATGGAGCAAAGACATCAAAAAGAGATTACTTTGGCTGTGCTTGAGTCAGCATTCACCAAGAGATGAGGTTTTCTTTCTCCCCAATAAACATTCGATAAACTCCACATGTAAGAAAGAATGGTCACCTACAAATATTTTATGTATAACGATCTTGTAACTTATGTCCACTCTTAAATCTCTTTTCTTTTTTTTTAGTATCACTTTGGTTTGTTGAGAATTTGAGCAACGTCATCCTCTGTGATGAATGCTTGAATTGCATTTTCTCATTCAATTTTTGCAATAACCCTTTGGGATAGGTGTCATTTTCATCCCATTCTGCTGAGAAACTGAAGATGGAGAGATGGAAAATATAGTCCCCTAGTTCACCTGGAATTTAGATGCAGGCATCTACATGATGTAGTTCAAGTTCCTAGTTACGGCAGGGCACAGGGACTAATTGGGACTTACTAATCTGTGATGAAGAGTTGAGTATATTAGAATGTTTGTTTGTCACAGTGTGAAGACCTACTCAGAATCTATTTGACGATATTAAAAAAAAAAATCCACGTGGAAGGGTTTTTCTAGAAGTTCGCTTTGCACCAAACCGAGAAGATTTACCCCTTTGGTCCTTAAATCTTTGCTTAAACTGATCTCATGCCAAGTATCGATGTTAATATCCTCTCACAGGATCATTTATTCTAGAAGTCCGCTGGATTTTCTTGAGCCGTTTCTTCTACTTTTATGCCAAAGAGCAAGGGAGATTCATCTTTTAACTATCAGCCTACAAACTTAATATTCTGTTAATTTTAGATCTGAATGCAAATTGATGGAAACCAGAAAGAATTGCTCTTCATCGTCTTAAAAGCTAAGGATTTTTTACGTCACAGCTAAGCACCTGTGTGAAATTAGGGCCAAGAGGGAATTTGTAATGGCTCACAGTGTTGTAAGTGTTTGAGTATTCTTTCAGTATATTCCTGATGAGGTATTCAGTAACAGATGAAAGTGGTACTTAATGGTTTTTTTTCCCACTGCAGGCTGTCAGTAGACTTTAAATAAAATCGACCTGGAATGTAGCTTTGAACTTTGGGAACTTAGTAGAACTTTTCTGATGAGCTTGCAAAAGTTCATTCAAGTTCATAAAGATATAATTAAAAACATGGCAGCATGACACTTGATATCAAGCCACCTTTTAAATAATTCAAAAGATAAAGTATTACTTTTCCTCTACACCTTGATGTTATGTTCCTAGATACGCTACATCCATTTGTATTTAAAATTTGTTACTGTCCTTAGAAAGAAAATGTATTCATATGCTATTATGGTTTTTCGAAAAACTGTACTAGAAAGAATGGGTGGAATGAGTTACCCAGAAAATCCAAAAAGTCCTCTGTTTTGGGATTGTGTGTAATGGACATTTGGAAGTTCAGAAAAATCATACATCCGGTGCCCAATGTCTGGTAAGAGCACTTGATATTTTGTTTGAAAAGTAATGATACTTCCCGAATCCAGTGGTTTTTAGGGGGTGGGGACGGGCAGGGTTGCTGGTCTTATTCCTCCTCTGACCTGGCTCTTAGGGTTTGTCCCTGGCCCGGCAACATGGTGATTAGTGATGAGGTTGCTGTCCATCGTTGGTCCAGTGAAAGTTAATCCATAGATTTCTGAGTCAACAATTGGTAACGAGCAAAGGATAGACAACTCGTGGGAAAGAAACAGCTTAAGAATTAAGAGTTAAAATTATGAGAAAGATGTAACAGGGAGAAGGATCAACTTGTGCCAAGACAAAGAGATGGCATTCTTTCTTTTTGTGGAGTGACAAGTAATGGTAACTAGGAAAATGGGAGGAAAAAAATGGGTCAGGAGAGTAAGCAGGTGGGAAGTGGGGTGTGTGCCATTGCAGAACTGACCATGGACCTATAATGTGCCTTCGCACCTAGCATGTTCTGGATCCAGGCTTGGAATCCAGGCAGTTTGGGTGCAGGCTGTGTCTTTTTGAACACCTTGGTTGTAAAAGACCCATAGACATCTAACTCAGAAATTCCTGATGGCACTTAGATAATTGGGACTGAAGTTTAAGAAGAGGTCATAGGCTTAGATTTAAGAGTCATCCTTATATAGATGGTGACTGAAATCATTTTAGCTTGAGACCTCAATGTAGATATCTAGATGGGGGGTACAAAGAAATATGAGAGAGTTCTAGGACAGAGCCATGAGAGGTGTCACAAGTGAGTGATGATAAGAGTTAAATATGCCAGCGAAACCGATGGAGAAGATTGGTCAGTTAATGAGGAAAATTGGATGGGATGGCATCACAGAGCCTAAGGGAAGAGAATATTGCACGTTTCCGTTATCTTGAGTACTTCTGAAAGGAAAAACGAGATGGGATCAACGATGCCCATTGGATGTGACAACGTGGAGCTTGGCAGTGACCTTAGTAAGCTTAGTCTTTCAACGAAATGGAGTGGAGTGGAAGCTAGATTAAAATAAGTTTCTCATCATTTTTAAAATCCTGTGATTTTGAATTTTAAGGATGAGCCCCCACCTGTAAAAGGTAATAGTCTTTGAATAAGGTATGACATCCCGAGTGCTCATTTAAAGCCACGTGGCCAAAGGTGACCTAAGTCTGGCTAAATCTTGAACTCGAAAATTGGAGAATATTACCAAATAAGCACGATTAAAACCACGTTTGCTATTCTAGGAGCACTACCCGTCTGAACGCTGTGTGCCCTTACCTGAAGATGCAAATGAGGAGTGGGCTGGGAGGCTGCTGGGTAGAATGAGGGACACTGGGAATGGGGACATCTCAGATAGCTGAAGAAAGATTTCTGAAATTTCTGTTATCTCAGTTATGTAATCAACTCTTCGGAAGATGATATCTTCAGAAAAAGATTAATCACATGATTAATACACATTTTTAAAGCTAGAGAACATGATCTACTATGATGGGGCTTCTTTAGGTAAAATTTTGCACATATACATTTAACCTAAACACTTTTATTTAATTGTTTTTGTCTTGAAGCATCTTTGGGTCATATTAATCAAGCCTGAAGTAGTCCTCAAATACTCCTTGTGAAACTAGTAAAAAATCTGAAACGGTGTTTTTTTAATTGGTTGTGATTTTCTGCCTGTTTAGGAAAAAGCACCCAGATTTAATGGCCGTTTTTTAAAGTTCTTTTTCACTTAACTGACTTTTAATTTTTGGACAGATAGCTAATCGACTCAAATTAATTTATGTCTATACATTCTCCCCTTTAAATATATTATGGGATAGAACAGAAGATAAGAATAAAGATCATATTTACAAAAAATGGCTTTCATCTAAGAATTTCTTTATAAATGACATGTATAGTGATTTTCAAAATATATTGTACCTTTCAAATTTCATGTGGGACCAGGTTCGATATAGTTATGCTTGTCTTCATACAGCTGTGTAATAGTTGTTAGTTGTGCTTTTACTTTTATTTGTTTGTTATTTTTGTCCGTTTTCTGTTCATTTCATGCATTAAGCTCATTCATTTCCAAACTAATCTAGCAAGTGAAATTCGAGGTGGTAAAACGATTTCAGGCAAAATGAAGACATGTGCAACCATTTCTAAGCATTAAACTTCAAAGATTTCACAAACCTTAGGATTGCTGTATAAAACTCCTAGTGCCAAAAAGGTAACTATTTAGGTTGTTTGACAATGAATTTATTTTTAGTTCTTTCTAACGTTTTTGTTTTTGGTTTCGTTTTTTAAAAACTTTGTAATATATGTACCTAGCCCGTTATTCTCGGGTAAAGACCCACGCTTACTCCATGTCGGCCTTCAAATTCGCGTGGTCATCCACAAAAATCACCCCCAGTGAACCTTTTGCGCATCAATGATTACCATGCTCCTCTACTGTTTGGGGACTTTTAAATAACAAGACAATCAGGACACATTCTTTTTCATCTTTGCCTCCCATCATTTTCTTTGGCAGAGGTCTTGTCAAAAATGCTTGATTCTTTTCTGTCCCAATTAGAACTCTTCAAAGGAGAGAAAATGAGACTTGGAGCCCAGTTTCCTAGCAAATGCTTCTAGGACCACAGCTGCTGTAGCTTTTGAAGTCCCCTCTGCCCACAGCTCAATGCTGCAGCTTTCTTAATAGCAGCATTAGCTATTTCTACTCCATTTTCCGACGAGGTTGGTGGAGAGCGAAGGAAATGCTTTCATGTAGGACTTTACTACCATGCTTGAAAGGTAAAAATAATGTCGATTTATCTGGCCCTAGTACATACATGCAGCTTCATTTCCTTGCTTAATAAGCAATAATGGCCATCACTGGGTTTTTCTTTATTGCGCATTAATTAACAGAGATTAGAACTCTATACCACTAATTTAAAGACAATTACTCAAGGACGCGTCCGTTGAATGCAACGCAGATGTAAGACACAGACCGAAGACCCGTATTCCAAATAAGTCTTTCTACTTCGAGTCGGAAATGTCTAATGAAAGAGATGAAAATGTATTAAAATAATTTCTTCCCATAGCTAGTGAGGACAGAGAGTAGAATGTATTGGACATTTAAAATTTAAAAGAAGAAAAACGTACAATAAAACCAACTTTTTCTTTTAGGGGAAGATAATTTTAACGTTTGTAACTTTAGTTGCATAAATACAGTCCAACTATATATGAAGTAATGTTTTTCTAACACTGACAACCCCTGCTTCTTGCTGAAACGGAAGTGGGTGAACGCAACGATGACATTTTTGATTTACGACCAACAACTTGAATGCGGATGTTGAGAAAGAACTATGTCTAAGCAGATGCTTTGGCAAATGCCAAACACTGACTCATCCCACAAAGCTATTCAACCCCTTACCCCTTCACAAACATTTTCTGACTTTCACACTTGAATACACTTGGGATTTTTTTTTTTTTTTTTTTTTTTTTTAGAATGATTGTGCCGGGCATCAACATGAAGTGTTTTGTAGAGTCACGTGCATCTTTTAGCAAACCTAGGTTTCTGCAGATTGTTCCTGGTGAAAATATGGTTTGTAAATATGATTTTCAGTCACTCACTTTGCACTCGCACTTCGAGAGTTAAGTAATGAGTGTGTTTTGAGAGTTGTGTTATTGTTTGAATGGGTGTGGCTGGAGCTTCAGGGCAAAGTGCTACAGTAGTACAGCCTGAGGAAAAAAAAGTGAGTTAGGACTGGTACAAGGCAACCTCGTCTGTTGATGTTGTTATATGATAGTCTTTGCCTAGACTTACCATGGGCCACTCTAGGCAAAGATTTCATCCTGTGGGGGTAGGGTTTTCTCCAAAGTTTGTGAGAAAACTCAGCATTAACTATTTGGACTTGACACATAGTTGTTAGTTTGGTTTTAGGGGGAAAAATGTCTTTCGTTTCTGAAAATCTAGAATTTCGTGCCATACTCTGAGGCACTGAGATTCTCAGAGGCCTCCTGACGGTGGTGGGTTAGCCTGACCTTGCCTTGTGTGACACCTGGAATCGTCCTGGTACTTCCGGTAGAATGTTCGTAGGTTATCTCTATCTTGTGATCGTCTTATCCTACCCTCGGAAGAAGTTTGGGGATCAGGGTTCTCCTACACCATCATGACTGCCTGCCTGCCACCTGGACACCAGACTGGTAGTGACAATGGACAGGTGGAGAGAGGTCTGCTCGGTCAAGCAGTCTTCATGTGAGCTGTGGGGTGGTACGTGAGGAGCCATCCCATAGAAGCTGCACTTGGGGGCGTTCTGGGACACCTATATGTGATCATCCTCTAGGGAGCTCTCAGAAATGGCTGGGAGACGTTGGAGGAGGAGAATGACTAAATAAACGTGAATACTTCCAAGTAAAAACGATATAGCCAAACCAATTTCCTGAATCTCTCTGCCGGAATACCACAAAAATAATAAAACAAATAAGGAAAAAAGTATGCCAGCAAGAACTAATTAAGGAAAAGGTTCTGCCTACTGTTCTAAACATCTAAAAGATAGGGCCAAGAGAAAGTAAAAAAAAATCCTAATAAAGCCCTTAATTATATCCCCTCTCAAGAAGCGGCTCTGGAGATACACAAGTCCACAAAATTCTGACAGTTCTTACTAATATCCCACAATCTGGAGACAATCAATCAAATTAAGGATGAGCATTTAATCCTAGGTAAAAGCAAGAAATCCTTCTAGTTATGGCGGAAGGTCCACCTACTCCAGTAAGACGGTGGTCGGGGAGTCATTGAGTCTCTGGATCTGTCATGAATTAGGACATTCATCTGATATCTTCAGTCATCCCTCTACCAAGTAGGTAACAGCCACATAGGTTGGCATGAACTTGGACGGAAGACATTCAACCATCTCTAGATACAAGAGTCAGCCAAACTGGCCGATGGGCCCGCCCCCTGATTTTGTGAATAAAGTTTTATTAGAAGACAGCTATGCTCATTGGTTCATGTGTTGTCTGTGGCTGCTGTCATTCTACAAGAGCAGAGTTGACTAGTTGTAACACAGACCGTAGACCACCCTTGTCCTATTTGAAAGTGGGGCACTGAGTTTTCTCAAGAAAGAAAATCATTCTGAGATAAGAAGGATAGTAACATGGAAGATTTACCAACTGAATTAGAGTATACAGAAAGTCTAAACAAAAGGGACATCTATATTAAGAATGAATAAGATGGAAAATGACCTATTGTCTATATAAGAAAGGTGTGAGTAGGCATGCACGCATACACACACACAAGGAATGACCCATAAAACCAAGTTCAGAAGAAAACGTTTATGAAGGAAAAATAGATACAGTGTCTTATACCACCAAAATTAATAATGAGAGTATGAATTGCATAAACATGTTAGAGACGAGATGATAAATTATCCTAAAGTGATGAACACGAAAAATGTCCACAGCTTTCAATACCAGAAGACAATAAAACGATAACTAACCCTGATAATATGATTCCTAACCAAGCTGTCGATCAACTCTGAGGACGATATATCAATAGCTTAATTTATGAAAGAATTGACATACTAAAACATCTGCAAGACCTCCCAGGACTTCCCTCATCCCCAACACACACTCGTACAAAACTTTATGAGGTTTAATCATGCAAAAGAAGAATAAAGAAGTCCTAGTAAAAAGTGAGAGAAGCATTAAACGCCAGAGGAAAGCAGGGTACTGCCTACAGTGCACTGAGGAAAATCAAACGTGGACGACACACGATTTATACCCTAGTTACCAAACGTTCTCAAACATGCAAGTATTCAGGAATTGTCCTGTCCAACAACAACAAAAAATAAAAACAAATAAATGCTGAAGAATTAACGAAAGAAAAAAATGATAATAACAACAACAGCATTTAGCCAGTCAAGAACAGAGATAATAAAAAAAAAATTAACAAACTCAAAAATAGACTAGCCATAATAAAAATAACTAGTTCTAGCCTTTGTGGCAATGATAGACTTGTGGAATATAATACAAAAACATCCATGATGAAGCAAGGGGATGAGATGTGGAAGAAAGTATGCTGATTTTCTAATTTTTTTTTCATAGTTTGGGTCAATAGATACTGACTACAACGGAAATATTTTGTTTCAGAAAAACAGAATGACTGCAGTGTATTTACTTTTCACGGTTGTCTATTTCTGTAATCTTTGCTATCTTTTAGGAACTCATAGTTCCTGAGCTGATAAAACATTTATCTGAAGTTGAGTGATTCAGTTCCATCACGATTTCTATTTACCCTACAAACTTCAATAAAATTAAAAGCTGTCAATCTTAAAAATTGCACAACTGCAGTTTACGACATTTATATTAATCCATTCACACACATCCATCTAATTTTCCACCCGTTTGGCCTTTGCCTCTTCTCTCCTTTCCCATACTCCCCTCCCCTCCCCTTTTCTCTCTCTCTCTCTCTCTCTCTCTCTCTCTCTCTCTCTCTCTCTCTCTCTCTCTCATATATGAATTCTATTTAGAATTTATATCTATATTTAGGTATACACATACGAATTAAAATGTTTAGAATAACATTTCCCTAATGTCAACAATAATTGTTTTTATGTAGGCAGATTTAATTTTTTTTCTTTCTCTTTTTTATGTTTCTTATTTTTTTTTGTTGAAATAACAGACAAGTAAAATCATTATTCAAGCAAAAATGTGCATTAACTCATTATTCATAAGCCCTAAGACCATTTAGAGTGTATACTTGAAAAGATACAAAACCGGAAAGACCCATCATAGCATTTATAAACAGAATTCTGGCCTAGGGGTCGCAAGATGATTTTAAAATAAAATGCAGTGGACTTATTTGGCTCTGGTAAAATTGTAAAGCTGACAAAACCCACGTCTCCTGTATGCATGACTTTGAACCCAGGAGTGGTGTAGATTTTAGGAAAGTGATGTAGATTTTAGGAATCCCCCCTGGACAGTACACATCCCCAAGGTCAATAGTATTTTTCTCTTGATCTATCCTGTGATCATTTACTAAGATATTTCTGCCAAGGCATTACTGTCTTACCTACCATCCTATTACATTAGACCTTCTAGAAAACGCTTGTGTCACGACCCCCCGCACAAAAGAGTGAAAACTGCTACGTAACAAATGAGGAAAACGTTTGTGAACATACTACATGGTGGAGTTTCTCAAATACCACACCCTTTTGCCAACGAAAAGGCAAGAGGTTAGGCCGCTTAGTTGAGTAACTGGTATTAAAATCTTCCCGTTTTTCCATGAGACCTGAAGAATCACCGTAATTTTCTTTGAATTGCCGGTCATTTATTTAGAAAGTCAAATGGGTAGAGATCAGACTGCAAACAGCTTAGAAAATATCCAGGCCTTAGAATAGCTAAAGAAACTGAGGATTATTAATAAAATCCATTGTTTTGTTCTTTGAAAAGTATATGACTGACTTTTCTGATTAACCATAGCCCTAGAACTTGGATTCGTATTTATTCTCCCTTGATTATCCCCATTTCCCAATGATAATCCAAACAGATAAGGATAAATCCCAGCAATGAGAATGCAAACCTGGAGAGGCCCAAAGCTAGGCCAGTGACTGGAACATGGTTTGAGCCCCAGCTGTGTTTAGCTTTCAAAAGACCATGTGTTTTTTGTTAGACCATCTTCTGGCTCCTTTGCGTTCTTCTTAATTCTTCAGCTCAAATCAGGAGCCAACTGCAGAGCCCAGAGTGAGTTTTTTCGCTCCCTCTGCTTTTAACCTTAGTCTTTCTTGTGTGCTATCAGCAAAGTCGGACAATGTGACAACAAGCTCGAGGCTCTTTTTTTGGTTTTTAATTGAACTAATAAGCAGAGACTAAAACCAACCCAGAGAAGTCGTATTTATGTAGCGGTAAAATATTAAGATATAATCTGGGGAAAGAGATTTAGATCTATTTCATCAGAGATTTCGAAGCTATTGCCAAGTTCGGTTTCACACCAGTTCAGAATAAGAATTACATGGCGATTCATAAGCACTGACCATAGAATCCTGTACCGCAACTATGAATGGCCAAGTTCATGTGGAAAGGGCCATACAGACCCATGGGACCTGAGACAGAGAGAGACCTTCCCGGCTGATGGAGAAAACCCTAAATCTTTAATCTTCCTCCATTTCCCTTCTATTTATCGCCCCACCCCACCCATCCCTCCAAAAAGCCACAAGTTTGCAAAATGTATTTATGTGCCGAAGGCTGTTTATTCTGCTTACTAGACACCTGTTGCCCCCTCGTCCTTTCTTTTTGCATTGTCTGGACAGGCACAAAGCAAATTAGTGCTAAACACTTTCAGTCAAGTGTCCAGTGCAATCCTGGTGACGAATGCTCCACTCTTGGCCTTTCAGATACTGGCACACTGTCCCCGTGAGTTACAAACTCCTGGATGTGTTCTCTGAAGTCTGTATGAAACACCAAAGTCAACCCTTTAATTTTGGGAGGTTCTGTGCCAATAAAGACATTTTGAGCTCACTACGTTGGAAGAAACCAAAAGGTTTCAACATCTGGAAGTTTTGTCAAGTTTCAAACACATTTTCTTAATGGAGAATTTCCAGCCTTCATTGGTTTAAATAAAGATTAGGGATCACTGTGTAGCGAGTGTCACATACAGGTTCTAGAATGTGGTCCTTAGCATAAAACTCGTTAATGATCTTGATTTAAACAAGTTGCTGGAACTATAACCTTAACTGTCTTGCACCAAATGTGAATATTCAAGTCCTTCCTGATATTTAAGGAGGATCCTTAGCATGCAACAAAAGACAGCTGCTCTTAAGCGTTGATAATTTTTGTAGTTCTAGCCCAGCCTAGAAATATGTCTAATTGGAACTAACACAATAATATTCCAAGTCAGTCTTTGAATTCTCAGTATTTTAAAACCATCCCCCAAATGTTTTAGAAAAACTTACCCTCTCTCTCTCTCTCTCCATCCCTCTCTCTCTCTCTCTCTCTCACCCACTTCCCCTCACCCCCTTACCTTCCCTCTCACCTTCCCTCCCTTTCTCTCTGTTTGTTTTAGGCAGATTTCTGTGTTACCCCTCATTACTACTGCAGTTATAATCAGTCATCAATTTGTTAAAATCTATAGATAACAAATTGGTAAAGTGTTTCTCTTAGTAACTCAAAACATGGAAAATATAGCAGTCAGTTCTTGGCTACAACAATAATTTAGCATACATGAAAAAAGTCCCATTAACTCTCCTCTAAATAGTATGCATTAGAAAACTCCTAGTGGGTTGGCTTTTTAACATAATTTCTCTGATGTCCCAAGTTCCACCAGCAAAGTAGCTTTTAGAGACCAGTTGCTTTTATAAGACCCCCGACTCCTGGTAAACTGGTCCAGGGTTAGACACCTAGATACCTAACTTGACCTAAGCCGATCAGCTCCCAGCAGCGTCAGGGAGCTGAGTGCCAGCCAGATGTCCCTGGCAGACAGAAGGAACGCTTGCTCTGTTACTGAAGCATCTGGACTCACTCTGGCTCTTCGATTTGCTGAAGTCGGATTGTTCAGCTTTTCTTCCGATGCTGTGCAACACTTCTTACGCATCTCTTGGTGACGAACCTCCAGAGTGACTTGCAGTGAAAATATGTTTAAGTTATATAGGAAGATTCGGATAGCTAAATCTGAGCAAACATGCAATGACGGATCGGATGGAATTCTACAGTGATCTTTTTTCTCTCAGAGATTGGTAGTCTGCTTGGCACTGAGGATTATTGGCTGTTGAATTTAAGAATGGCTGATGATAAGTCTATAGTCATACTATCCTGAATGTGCCAGATCTCGTCTGATCTCGGAAGCTAAGCAGGGTCGGGCCTGGTTAGTACTTGGATGGGAGATCCTATGGCTTTGAAAAAAAGAAAATGGCTGATGATAAAATAAAAAAGTAGTTTTCTTTTTTTGTCATTAATTTCTATTTCTTTTTATGCTTTTGCCAAATTAAAAAAAAGAAACAGATGAAATGAAATAAAAAGTGTCAGTAATATAGACAATCGATTCCTAATTATGGTTCATTTAAAGGATAAAAACATATATTCAAATGAGGAAAAATATTCATTCAGACATCTGTGGAAAACTCAAAATGAAATGATGGAAAAGTTGAAAGATCTTTTAGTGTCTTTCCTTTCCAGTTCCTCAGTTTTTAACTGGTTGTGCTATTTTATAATTTACCTGCTTCTCGTGTTTAGAACGAGGTTA
>NW_006443292.1:2866846-2878825 GCF_000325575.1 Pteropus alecto | reverse complement strand
TATTTAAAATTTAAAATAAAATTTTAAATAAAAATTAAAAAATAAAATCTTAAATTTATTTATAAAAATAAAGAAAATAAAAGGCTCAGACATACTTTAAACTTTTAATAAGTATGTAACAGTTCAATTAATATAATAACAGCCTCCTGAAAGTTCTTCTGGGAGGAACTAAATTAATTAATTTTCTGGAAGAACTGAATTTTCTGAAGATGAGCAACGGAGAGATCTAGGAAAACTGACTTGAATGTGGGATTCTTCTTTTCTGGGAAGATTTCTTTCTGGCAAGTAGCTTTTCTTGCTTCAGAAAGTTGTAGTGGCATTTGAAAGCAGGGTCATCTGTTGCATGCACACATAGAATACAAAATTCTATGTAGAATGTCCATGCTTTATTAATATCTCTGTTTCCCCAATAAGCTCTTTACTGTTGAACAGCTCTACCTAAGAATCTATAAACTCCATCACTTATTCAGAATATGGTTTGAATCATATCACTCTACCTCAAAAGTACCCAATGACAAATAGGATATAGACTGACATACACTGACATTCTAAGGATATATTTTTCCCTGCCTGCAAACAAATGCAGTACTGTATTTCTTTTTTTCCAACATGCAGGAAAAGCAGATTTTAGTAGGAGGAAAAACCAGTTGTCTTTTTTTTTTCAATCAATAGAATAAAATATTTTAAAATCTTTTAGCAAATTAGCAAAAATCGTTTAGCTATTAGCAAAAAGACAAATCTAGGTAAGTAGATGGAATGCAATCATTTTCAAAGAAAGGACAGTAGAACATAGGAAGCTAACACTTTTGAGGACAAGTTGCGTGCTCATTTTCATACCTATTGTCCCAGTGTGGTATTACAAGCCCATTTTATGAAAGCTCAGAAACATTAAATTAATGGTGTAAATGCGAATATCTGGTGGGTACAAAAGCAGAATTTGAATTCTGATTCCAAAGCCCTTAGCTACTTCCCTTCTGACATTTTATTAAAGTCTCATAGTTAAAGAAGGAAATGAGATAATTAAACTGTGTGTATTCCTGTGCAGAGCAAATCCTAGCCATCGAATTTCTTGCGTGTATATTGAACACTGGTGCTTAGTTTTCTCATTTGTGAAGTCTATTTTTGCCTTGCAGAATAAAATATATTACGTGTAATGCAAAGTTATTAATCTACAAAATAGCCTGACTTTATTATTCTCATTAGCTAATAGGTGTGTTTTCGTATAACCACTAACCTTAGTCTGAAATGAGAAAAGCGAGAGTAAGAAGTGATTAAGGAAAGAGAAAAGTTATCAAAAGACGCAGTGCATTTGGAACGTTTCACAAACCACAATAAAATGTCAATGACTCTTTGCAGAAGTGAATACACTGGCATTTATCGGATGTTAAATACGATTTGTAAACCTTAACTTCTCATAGAATGTAGGTGATACAAGCAGAGACGTGCTCCGCCCCTCCCTCGCCCCGTTTTCAAAGATGTCCAGGTCTTACTCCATGCAATTTATGAATATGTCACCTTACCTGGCAAGAAGGATTTTGCAAATGTGATTAAGTTAAGGGCTCCGAGATTGGGAGATTATCCTGGCTTGCCTGTGTGGCCCCAGCGTAAGCACAAAGGTCCTTAGCGTCAGAGGTAGGTGCCAATAGAAGCAGAATCAGAATCAGAGAGAGATTTGCAGAAGCGTCTGCCTTTGTAGGTGCAGGGAGTGGCGATGAGCCAAGAAAAGTACATGGCCCCTGGAAGCAAGAAAAAGCAAGGAGATGAATTGTTTCCTGGAGTCTTCACGAGGAGCATAGCCTTGCTGCCACCTTGATTTTGACCGAGGGAAATCCATTTTGTTTTTTCTGACCTCCAGGACTGTAAGATAAGAATCGTGTGTTGCTTTAAGTGTCTCTGTTTGTGGTCATTTGTTACAACAGCAGTAGGAAGCTAATACAATAGGTGGGTTGTAAAGATACTTTTTTTGGTGGTTCATTATTCTTTCAGTTAAAATGTAAGGGTCTCAGTACGAGTAAAGACACAGTAACTGCAGTACAATATCAGATTATTTTATGGGGCATTTAGGCATTCTGTGAATATTCATTTCAGTTATGTATTCAGGAATAAAAGTTCATTTGGCAAACGTAAGACATTCAAAAATTTTAAAAATAACATGGACAAGCCTTTTCATTAATGTTCTTTGTTTGGTATCTCAAGTTTCTACTAAACGTACTCAAAACTCCTTATGCTTAGGATAATATCTATCGCATCGTTAAAATCCCAGGTTTTCTATTTTGCTCGAAGAATCACTTATTTCTGGTCTCTGCCTCCTAATTTCACAAGTTGATGTTTTATTTTTTATAATACAACCATGTTTGTCAGCATTTCTAATGAGAGTATATCTAGCACAATCCCTGAGATGTGGTAGCAATGCAACAAATACTTTTTGAAAGCATGAAAATCAAAACAGGAAGCTGTTTTTGAAGGAAGGATGCCAATGCTTTAAAAATAAGAGGCCATGAGAGTCAGAACAAAGTGATGAATCTGACCCTTTCGTTCACTTCAGTTAAATTTGGAAAGTCACCAAAACTCTTTAAAAAGCATTTTGACGATATGTGCAAATATCTTCAATTTTTTTATATCTTTTGCACTGATAATCCCATTTCAGGGACTCTACCCTAAGGAATAATAATCAGATATGTACCACAATAATTGTGATGATGATGGTTACTGACAATGAGAAGGGACGGGAAGAAATGTTTGTCAATTAACATCATTTTTAATAATTTCTCAATGTCACTCCAATAATTTAAAAAAAAATTTTTCAACAGAGTTTTATGGAGAATGATACAGTCCTTTGCTTTCTTCTTTAAACCTTTATCTAAACTCTAAAATTTTTAATATGTCTACTCATGGCTTATTTAGAAATGTTTTGCTTAATTTCCAAACATTGAGGAGATAGAGGAAGAAACTTCCAAGATTTCTGTTAGTTGATGTTCTCTAATTTCATTCCATTGTGGCCAGAGAACATATTTGAATGATAACAGTATATTTTTTAATTTATTGAGACGTATGTCGTGGCCCGATGTTCTACGTAGACTTGGGAAGAATGTCTCTTGGGCAACAGTTGAGTGAAATGCTTGCATATATCATTAGGTCACATTGTTTGATAGTTTTGTGCAAGTTTCTATACACTTGCTGAATTTCCGTCTCTTCGTCCTATCAATAATTGAGAGTAAGCAATGATATCTCCAGCCGTTATTATATTGAATGCTTGCTATTTCCTTTCCATTCATTTTTTATTTCATGTTTAGGATTCTGTTGCTAGATGTGTATTTACACTGATAATTATTATATATTCCTGACATACTTAAATTTCTCTTTGCCTTTAGACATCTTTAAAAATTTTTCAATCTATTTACATCGTTGAATCTAAAGTGTGTATCCTTAGAGGTTATAGAATTAGTTCTTTTTTTTTTTTTTTTTAAGTAAAGAGTTCATCATAAAAGTTCCTTGGCGCAAAGCAGAGACCTGTTTCTTTTTCTTTTAAACAAAAAATCAAAACAAGACCACTATAAACCATAGATCTGTATGAGATAGAATTTATGATTATTCATGATCATTTTTGGTACAAAATTGTCAAGAAACCTAGTATCACCTACCATATTTTTTTTTTGCCATAGGCAAAACACTCCTATTTCAGAAATTACTTTAAGTGGTTTTCGTTTTTTAATCTGTCTCAGATAATAAATTAGCATGTTAAATTCTCTTTCTTTTTTTTTCTTTTTTTTAAAACAAATTCATAGTGTGAATCATTTGCGCAACCGAGAGCGAGAATAAAATTTTGTGGTATGTCCCCACATTATTGGATTCCATAGAATAATTTCATACATTGGAGCAAATTCTCTGGTTTATTACTGATCATCCGCTAACACCCAGTCTATTTTATGCTACCGCGAAGAAAGCATACATCTCACACTTGCGAAAATGTTTTCGTTGACATAAATCAGTCTTTTTCACTGCTTTAAATATATCAGAATAAACTCAGATAATTATTTTGTTCTGCTACAAGTAAAACTTACATCCTTCCAATGACCACAACACTTAGTCCAATCTTATTTGTCCCTTGTGGAAAAAAATGTAGATTTTACTACCCACTCCATCACTCACCCAATTTATGGCTTGCATAATTTTTCTCCTTCCCTACAATATTTCACAGCAGTCAATTTAAAGATCTCATCACCTGGTGTAACCTATGTTTGCAGCTTGATGTTAAAAACGCTCTATAAACCACAAGTGGGCATAGAAGCCAGTGATACGCACTTTCAAAGATTAAACAATAACAGAAAAATGTCTTTTGCTAACATAATCCCTTCCCATTATCCCTGCTCCCTCTATTTTGCTCTCCATAAACCTTATTTTGACATCTGTTAAAATTTGAATAATCCCTAATTTTGGTTAGGACTCTTTAGCTGAAGCCCCATAGCTCCCTAAGGTGCAATTTCCTGGACATTAAAAAAATGGATTATACTCAGAATCTGGTCTATGACTTAAAAATAGAATTTTGAGAAGCGCTCTGATATTATAGTGGAAAATGACACCGCATCCTGCAGGAGGCCATAAACGGATGGAGAGAATATTGGCAGAAAGCCAGAGTTTTGTGTTAACTTCGAGAGCAGAGGTGATTTTTAATGCTTCGACATCATTCATGAAATATTATATATATAATTTGTACTCACAATAACAGCCGCACTCTCCAAGGAGACATTAAAATAAATAGCTTCTTTAACTCTTTTGTACCTTGATCATATCTTACTTTGATTAACCCATAAAAAAGGGAAGGTAAGATTGATGTGGGACGGATCAGTAAGGCGATCGTGTAGTTTATTACGTATTTATGACTCTGAAAGATCAAAGGATGTTTTTATGCACATAACTTGGCAAATGTATTTTGCCACGTTCAGATATGTTCCAAGTGACTTCAGTGGGGACGTGAAAAGATCTGGCATTTTGCCTGTCATGCTATTTGGCAAGACATTGAAGGATGGTAGGATCTGGGAACACAGTAACATACTGTACTACGTGTATATGTATACACACTCTCTATATGTATGCATACATTCAGTGCTATAGAGGAAAAGTGTGACTGTATACACGCTCTATGTAAATATGCTGAACTACGTAATCGGAGTAATTAGGTAAAATCGTGATATCTGTAGGTACCGATAGACTCTACATTTGGAAGCACTATATCATTCTTCCTTATCGTGGCGTTTTGCCGAAAACTTGCAAGTAAAAATGTTACCATGAACACCTTACAGGTTCTGAGATGAATATTTATTAATAAAGTCCCGTGTGATTTTTGTTTAACGGTCTAACGTTCTAAAGGATGCTCCGTTCGAGTCTCATTGGGCCATAGACGAGAGCGCTAAAGTACTTCTCACTTTTTTTTTTCCTTTTTGAAATTATTTATTTATTTAATTGAAGAAATTATTTAAATATTTTTTCTCCCGTCTGCCTCCCCACTCTCCTGTCCCTTCTCCTCTCTGGTAACCACTAATCAATTGTCCATGTCAACGAGTCTCTGTTTGTCCTGTTCGTTTGTTGCTTTTAGGTTTATATCCCATATATTCTCATACGCTGCTGGTGGGACTGCAAATTGGTGCAGCCACTATGGAAAACAGTATGGAGGTTCCTCAAAAAACTAAGAATTGATCTACCGTATGATCCAGCAACCCCTCTATCGAGTATTTACCCCAAAGACTTGAAAACTCATATCCCAAAAGATATTTGCACACTGATGTTCACAGCAGCATTATTTACGGTGGCCGGAACATAGAAGCAATTGAAGTGTCCTACGATAGATGAGTGGATAAAGAAGCTGTGGTACATATATGCAATGGAATATTACTCAGCCATAAGAAGAGGTGAAATACTGCCATTTGCAACAACATGGATGGACCTCAAGATAATCATGCTAAGCGAAGTAACAGACAGAAAAAGTTGAAAAACGCTTCTCACTTCTTAAAGTCCTTCTCACTGCTGCTCCGTAGACGGGGCCTCTCAGCCTCTCAGAACCCAGCGACCCCCAGCCTGACTTCCACTTCGTTCCAGCAAATTCTTGTTCTGTGTTATAGATATGTGTATATTAGGGATCGTTCAGTCTGGCTGTTCTTTCGCCTTTACAAAGATGTCTACCATCTTGTCAAAGATGTCTACCATCTCAAGAACAAAAATATCTTAGTTTCATAGTAGAATTTGGAAAAGCATAACCTTCTATTATTTTTTCCTGTGGTCCAATCATGGCTTTTCTCTTACTTCTTAAATATCAACAAATTGTTCAAATCATACTGCCTCGGGATTTTTCAAAGCATGGTGCAAAGGACGTATAAGTCATTTGGGTCACTGGCAGGGGTCAGCGTCTAGCGTCTTGGTGAGATATAGTTGGGAAACTTTGGGTTAAACAACTTTTCATGGTTTTCTGTAGTGTAGACAATATAGTATTAGTAATCTCCATGAAGCTACTCTGGTTTTTCCCAAAAGGATCAGAATCGGTAACTCCTTTATGCATTCAATCGAGAGCCTTGTAGAGAGTATACCCCAATGAACCTCTGAATAGCTAGCTGGTGGGCCTGCCATTGTAATAATAATTTATAATCTAGTGATTATCGGCGGTTGAGTGCTTACAGCCCCTTAGTTATTTTACTACATACTAACCTACATTCTCTTATCAAATCCTTAAAATATCCTACAGATGAGGAAAATGAAACCAGGAGAAGTTGAGCAGCTTGTCTTGGAGAACATGGATTTGACCCAGCTCTGTCCAGTGTCAAAGGCTTTGTTTAAATCACATTGAAATAACGTTATCCTGTTGGAATATTTTTAGTAAACTGTACATGGTGAGAAAGCACCATTCCTTCTGCTGCCACGTTTTATACCAAGTCACATATTATTTGTTGTCAGTGGCCAAGTATTTCCTGTTCCAGGTTGATGTTCAAATATTGGCTTGCATTTGCAAAAACATTACAGCTAAAGTAATCAAAAGACAAACATTCAATGCTGACCAAGAGTAAGAAAACATACTAGGCTTTGTGTAGGAAGGAGCCAGAAAGAATTGCCTTTAGAACTTGTGATTACAGACCACTAGTACCTATATTTTGGTCTAAATTTCACTAATGCAAGGTGACGGGTTCACCTGATTTGTCTTCTTTGTTCCAGTGAGTGATTTGGGGGAATGATTGAGCAGAAAATGCGTGGTGGCATCTGAACACTGCTATTTCTTATTACACGTTGGTACCCACTCATGTGAAGGGTAGAGGTTTGCAGGTGGAAACCAGTTTTCCCAACATCATTTATTGAAGACTGTTCTTTCCCCATTGCATGTTCATGACACCTTAGTCAAAGAGCTGTTGACCATTAGTGCATGGATTTGTTTCTGGGCTCTCTATTCTGTTCCATTGGCCTGTGTGTTTTTTATGCCGGTACCATGCTATTTTGATTACTAGAGTTTTGCAGTACATTTTGAAATCAGGTGGCATGATGCCTTCAGGTTTGTTCTTTTTGCTCAAGCCTGCTTAGGCTATTTAGTCTTCCATAGTTCCATATGAATTTTAGGATTGTTTCTCCTATTTCTATGAAAAATGCCATTGTAATTTTGATAGAAATTACATTACTAGAGTTTTGCAATACATTTTGAAATCAGGTGGTGTGATGCCTTCAGGTTTGTTCTTTTTGCTCAAGCCTGCTTAGGCTATTTAGCATGGTTCCATTCCATATGAATTTTAGGATTGTTTTTCCTATTTCTATGAAAACTGCCATTGTAATTTTGATAGAAATTACATTGAATCTATAGATTGTTTTGCGTAGTATAGACATTTCAAAACACTCGGTTCTCCCAGTCCATGAATACAGGATACCTTTTCATCTGTTTCTGTTTTCTTCGATGTCTTTCATCAATGTTTTGCAACTTTACTAATTTAGCTTATACATTTGAATTGTGTGTGTGTGTGTGTGTGTGTGTGTGTGTGTGTAGTATTTAGAGTTGTCTACATATAAGATTATGTTATCTGCAAATTTTACTTTCTGATTTGGATGTCTTTTCTCTCTCTCTCTCTCTCTCTCTCTGTCTTTTCTTCTTTGTCTTCTTCCTTTTGTGTGTGTGTGTGTGTCTAAGTGTTCTATTACTTCCTGTACTATGTTGAATTAAAGTGGTGACAGTGGATACCCTTGTCTTGTTCCTGATCTTAGAGGGGAAAAAAAAATCAGCTTTTCACTATTATATATGCTGTTAGCTGTGGGCTTGTCATATATGGCCTTTATTAGATTGAGGTACATTCCTTCTATACCTAATTTTTTGATAGTTTCTTTTATCATGAAATAGTGCTGCATTTTGCCAAATACTTTTTTCTAAATCTATTGAGATGATTGTACAATTTTTATTCTTCATTCGGTTAATGTGGTCTATCAAAGTGATTGACTTGTGTGTTGAACCGTCCATTTTTGAAAGCAAAATCTTTTCTTCAAATAAGATAGGTAAGGACCAATATTTAGGTTTCGGGTTCATAAGCTTGAGAAAGAAGGAAAATTTCTGATTAGGATTTTATACAACTTGTGATTGACTCACGGAGCTAAAAAGAAGGAAGATGTAAAAATGTGCTAATATATACAGAAACTGCCAGCACCGTGGAGGGAAATCTCAGTGTTAGCTACAGCTCAGGGCTTATCACCGCACAACTGGTGCTATCACATATGTGATATATTTAATGTGTATGTGTGTGAGGTGTGGCATGCACTTAAGATGTGTTTTAAGCTTGGATTTTTAGTGTAGGAAAAACCATTACTATTCTATGATTAAATTTATGTTCTGGAAAATTATCATTTACAGATATCAATTTGTGGCCAGAGATATAAAATTATCTATCTATCTATCTATCTATCTATCTATCTATCTATCTATCTATTTATCTATCATCTATCTATCTATATCTATCTGTCATACATCTATCTGTCTAGATAGATATATGGCTTAAAATCATATTTCCCAAATAATTCTTTTACAGGTAAATCTATCTTTTTTTTTTGAGACTTACTTGATCTCATTTTTGTCAAATTCTAGTCAGATTTACCCATCGAAGGGAAAGCTAACCGACCTTAAAAAGTAGATAAAAGCTGAGATTTCAGTAAGACAACTCCTTGCCAAGCCCTTTGAAATTAAATGTCCACATGATTATTCAGCAATTGAGAGAGTATTAGCACTTAAAAAAATCCAGAATTTAATTGTTTTCATGTCTTTGTGCAGCAGAGAACACACTCTTATAATAGGGCTTCTCTTACTATGACTTATAATTTGGAGCCTTTCCTAGAAATCCATCCAAGCCAGGTGTTCCTATCTCCAACAAGACCAATAGAGCTGAGGGTTTAAGAGCTTGTCCTCTGAGCCACACTCCCCGGGTTCGAATCCTGACGCCTTTTGTTTGCTACGCATCTTGGGCGACTGACTTAACCTCTGTGAACATAGGATGATAACTGTGTCAAACGAATATAAAAATTAGTTACAGTGTTCTCCAGGTCTGACATTCTTGGGGCACCTCTCCCTCATAGACCCATCAAATATTGATTGCTAGTTTCTATGATAAGAGAGGAATCAGATTTGCCTGCCCGCAGACCAGAGGGGGCCTTATACTCAGACATGCTGTTCTGTCCTGCTCTTCTCCTGGAATAAGGCACTTTTAACTCTTAAAATGCTAAGAATAACTTTACAGTGGAGAAGCCTGACAAATACCAGCAGCCGGGCGATCGAGATTTACAACATCAGTGTTAAGACAGGTCGCTAGCACCTACTCTTGATATTATGTTGTAGGGAAGGCACTTGACCTCTGCTCTCTTTTCTCCAAAGCCCACATTCCTCGTCTGATCACGAGAGAATCATCAGACAAATTCTAATTTCAGGGACATTACACTAATTCTCTCACCTGTGTTCTTCAAAACCATCAAGGCCATCAAAAACAAGGAACGTCTGAGGAACTGTCGTAGTCGAGAGGGTCCTATGGCGATGTGATAGCTAAATGCGATGGGACACCCTAAATGTGACACCTTAGGTGAAACTAAGGAAATTTGGGTAGACTGTAGACTTTATTTTAATTTAGGTGGTTAATAATAATGTCAAGGTATGTTTTTCAATTTTAACAATGTGGCTAATTTAACAATGTTACTAATTGAAGATTTTAATAAGAAACGAAACTTGGTGCAGTATGTGGGAACAGCCTGTGCTATTATTGCGATTTTTCTGCCAATCTGAAACTTTTACAATTTAGAAGTTTTACAACTTAAAACTTAAAAAAAAAAAAAAAAAACCAAACCAATTTCCCTCTCTGCCCCAAAATTTTCATCATGAAATTATCTCAATTTCCAGGGACCCCTGAATGGCCAAACCCCCAAATAGGCAAATAATAACTTTTTGTTCAAGGATTCTTCAGATGAAACAGGAAGGTCCAAAGAAAAATCACCAGCCATTGAGGCAGTTTTAAATTCTCTTCTGCATTTTAATGAAAATGCAAATGAATCTAGATATTCAGGATTCTGTTTTAGGATAATAATAATAAGAGATAATGGTCACTGAGACCTAAAATAGTAGTGTTGTGCTGAACCCTTTCCAAGGGTCATCTTTGGACAGTGGTTCAAAAACCTATGCCATCGATATTCTGATTGATCCCAGATGAGAAAATCATTTGAGACCATATCGGTAACATGCTTATATCTGGGAGGGTCCAGTTTAATTCAACTGTGTGAAGACAGAGCTTGCTTTTCTTGAATCGAATTCCCTGAATCAGATGACTAAGAGGCTATGCAACCAATGCCCCTACTGGGCTCCCTGGCATAAGCCGTGGGACACTGTGACATTGCAGTGTCCCCAGTGGGACAATAACCCTGTAACAAGAACACCGTATAGTTTTATTCCTAAGGGGAAAAGTTCATAACTCTCTGGGCATTCTTAACACAGCTACAGCCTGGAGTTTACAAACAAACAGCAAAGTGGGGTCTAATATTTAGTGGATTCTGAAATTTTAGAATGGACTAGAGGCTAATCTCTTTGCTAGTTATTTTTAGTAATTAATCTCGAAGTCAATTTAGTTGGGCCTTCAGGAAACACGGAGAGAAGAGGCTACGTTTAATCAAATCATAGATTTGATAGAAGCAGAGTCCCGTGTTCATACAGATCCTGTGCCTGGCACATGCTTTGCTGTCGCCATGTTGACATTTTTAATACTTCCAGAACAAAGAGCTCGGCTTTTCCATTCGGCGCTGGAACCCACAAATTCTATAGGCAGTTCTGGTCATAGGTTTTATGTTTGCTTTCCTCAAATGAAATCTCAGATGCTGCTTTTGAAATCACGTCCCTTGGAGTAGCCACACAACATAATGCTTGCTGTCTTCCTCAGAGAAACACAGTTATTCCCAGGAAAGGAGGCTGATCTCAATCCATCACATAAAATGTCCCACATTAAGTGGGTGAAGTAACAGACTCTGCTCCAATACTCTCTCTCTCTTGTTACCTATTTGCAAACATCGAATTCAAGATCTGCACGGAGATTCTAATCATAGATACAGACACTGTCAAACAAACCAAGAGGAAGTTGTTGAGACACGACTATTTTTCTATTTGGCCTGGTCTAGAAATTGAACGCCTAAGCAACTGGCCCACGATGACAGTGCATAATGTTAAAAAGTGAAGACTCGCAAGAGAAAGAATCATATACAATCACGTGGTAGAAACATTTTAAGACCATTTATATGCGGCCAACGTCATACTCACCTGAACCAGACAATCTCTGATCTCGGATGGAAAAAGGAAAAACGCCTTTTATTTAGGAGGTATTCTGGAAAAACGTTGATGACAGCTTATCAAAGGGGAGGCACTCACAGGTTTTACACTCTCTGGGCTGACGTTAGTAGTTTGGGATTTAATCAGGCAAAATTCTCTTCCTATCGGTAAATGTTATC
>NW_006443292.1:2830781-2866804 GCF_000325575.1 Pteropus alecto | reverse complement strand
CTAAAACCCTTACTTTAAGAGTTATTTGTTACCAGTTTATTCTCAGCTCTCAATCATTAAGTCCTGAGAAAAGAGACATCTACTGAGAATGCCATTTAAGAGAAATATCTTGCCGACACGTGGATTTTTTTTTAATGCTGTTGATAATTCACAGCATCTAAAGAAGTCTTCATTTTAAAACTACCTGTCGAATCGGGGCGATTAGGCTGTGAAATACCTACTTTGAACTGGGCCAGGGGATAAACATTTTTTAGCTCCTGACTTCTCAGGGACCTTTAATTCTTATTCTCTTTCTTTTTTAAGTTCAAACCCTCCTTCTTTCTTGGGTTTTTCTTCTTCCTTCATATTGCATCCTCTGAGGTCCCCATCCCTCTGGGGAATCTGTGGCCCAGAGCTTGCTTTGGTAGCTGAAGGCCCCTAATGAGAAAGTGGCAAGGATATTCTAATCTCTTGGAGATTGCTGTGGCCACACGGGTCACCTCTGAGATGGTTGCCAAGGGTATCTTGCCACCTCTGTCAAGCTCTTTTGTGGAATTCAAAACCTGATTACAATTAGAGAAGAAAAGCCTGCCTGGGTTATTTAGATGTTATCTCTGCCAGTAGAAGAATTTCCTACAACATAGCCTGAAAATTTTCTTCTGAAGTAAAGTTAATTGGCAGAGAATCTGCCGGTGTTCTCGAGAAAATTTTAGGACACTGTCAAAACATTTTCTTTGGATTGGCGTTGGAGTAATTTTTTTTTTAATTCTCCCCTTTTTTTTTTTTTCCTCTTTTTTTTTTTTTCCCTCTCTCAGCCCTCTCTTTTTACCTGGATCTCGCCCGTGTGAGAATTTTCAAATATACAGAATTTTCAAATAATGCAGAATGAAGACCATTTTCTTTCATTTGGTCTGTCGAGCTCAGCTTTCACTTCTGGTTTAACTTTAGACCAACTTTTCTTTATTTTTATTTATTTATTTATTATTTTTTTAAATTAGTTTCAAGCATACAGTACATTGGTTCGTCATCTGTATGGTTCATAAAACAATCCTCCCAAATGCTCCCTCCCTCCTCTGGCCCTCCATCCAGCCATCATATTAATGCTGACCGCATTCCCTGTGCCGTGCTCCCCATCCCCATGGCTGTCTATCAACTACTAATTTGTACTTCTTAAACCCTTCACCCCATTCTCCCAGCCCCCCAGCCCCCTCCCCTCGGTCCATCACCAAATTGTCCACTATATTTGAGAGTCTGCTTTTGATTAGTTTATTCTTTTTGTTTCTTAGATTCTGCATATAAGTGAAATCATATGGTATTTATCTTTCTCTGTCTGACTTATTTCAGTCAACATAAGAACTTCTGTGTCCATTCGTGTTGTTGCAAATGGTAGGATTTCATTTTTTTAATGGCTGAATAATATCCCATTGTATATATGAACCATAATTTCTAAACTGCCACGCTCCCCCCCGCCTGGACGGAGAATCTTCTGGTCTAGTCTCTGCAAGGGGCTGGCCACTCACTGGATCACCTGTCCCAAGAGGGAACTTCTCAGTTAGATGGTAAAAGACTCAGAACATATAGAATTTTTTCCTCCAAATGCGTTGAATGGTGTCAATCAATTTTCTTCCTTGGTAGTTTGAATTTCAAGATGCAATAAAACTCTTTCAACATTTATCTGAATCTACTCTCATTACCATTGCTAACTTGTCAGTGCTATCTCTATTTTTTAGAAGTGAAAATTGAGGTTTGGAGAAATGAGGGAACCGAAAGCTCATACGTATTATGCAGTCAGGACTCCTACATGACCTGGCTGATGCCCAGTCCAATGTCTTTCCCCACCCATTTTTGACACGACTAAAGCACTAGCCAGGCAATGAAGCTTCCACTTTCTAACGATGGACAAACAGGCCACGCAGTGCAGTGAGGAGTCAGCTTGGAAGTTTTGAGTTTCTAGGTTTCTATGAAGGTTGAAAATCATAGTGCCATTGTAAATAAGTAAATAAAAGTGTGAATGTGTCTGTATGCGTGTGCGTGTGTGTGTGTGTGTGTGTGTGTAAACCAGAAGAAATTTAGCGGCTTGCTCAGCACTTGGCACACAGTAGGGACATCATAATTACTTGCTGACTAAATGCATGAACAATTCAGAGAACTTGCGATTGAGCGTTTCTTTCATTGAACTTGCTTGTTCAGCATAATCAGCCAGATTGCCGGCCAATTATTAACGTTGGGAATGAAAATGCGTCCAAGAGAACAATGTCTTGAAAACAAAGAAACAAGTCACTCTGGCGCAGGGTGGCACAGCCTTTTGTCCCTTCTGCAGCCAGTTTATTATTAAGCTTACTGATCGGTTAATTAGTGATTAATTTAATTATTAAAGCTATTTATATTTTTGGATGACTGCAGTCACTAAGCAGCCCTGCTACCCTTTTGCATTTGAAACTAAAATTAGAGGGTTAAAAAGGGAGGGGATAAGGGGCAGATTAAGCTATGAGGCGCATAAGGCAAACAAACCAGAAGGACTTGTAAAGAGAGATTATACATATAGTGACAACTGAATGGCATAGGAGGCGAGTGACGGGCGTGCTACGTCTCTGCAGAGAACTTCTAACCTCTGAGGTGGAGGCTATGTATAAACGCACATCTGTACACAACTTCTAACAAAACATACATTCAGCAAATGTGGCTCCTGGTGGAAGCCCACGTGTCCCCATAATCCACCCCCCCCTCCCCCCCATTAGCTGGTGGCAGCAGGGGAGGCGCGACGGAAGAATGTCTTAGCATCTTCTGTCTCCGTTTTGTTGCACCTGAAATGACAGAGCAACTGCTGCGCTTCAAGTAAAAATTAACACACACTCCCCGGAAAAAGAACAAAAAGGCATCAATGACGTCCATCTAAACAAACACCACTCCACCGTTGAACAGCCAGTCAATGGAGAGGGCAGGAAAAATCGATGGAGCGGGGCGATGTGTAATCTTGCCAATCAATGGACTGTGGGCAGGCCCGGGCGGCCTATCGCTGGAGGTGTCAAGGAGATAAATAGCATAGTGTCCTCCTCAAAAATATGATTAATACCCTCCTCGGTCCACTGCTGAAGATGTAGTGGGTGCAGCTGGCCCGGACAGCAGTTGCATAGAGAAAAAATCTGGGATGATCGCGACGGAGCAGAGGGCAAAGAGGAGGGCAGACAACCACCCGAGCATGTGTGCCGAGGCCCGACACGTGGGGAGGGCGCGAGGCCCCAGCTTCTCTCAAACTACAGTTCCCGTGATGCTTAGGGTCTTCTGCGCATGCACACCTGAGCCCCAGGTGGCGGGATGCTGATCCGGCCCAAGATGAATCCCTAAAAACAGTTAAGAGATCTTGAAGCTGTTGTGCGGTGCGTATGGCATGACTGCAGGGTGACTGTCACGCTCCCTTCAGAAGTTTATTTAATTTTCACAGATAAGAGTGAGGTCACTGGGGTGAGAGTGGGGGACGTAATTTCTAATTCAGATGGGAAGACTGAGACCCAGAGGTGCTAAGGCACTTGCTGCAAGTTACACAGCTGACAGTACAGGGCTCCGAGGCTCACAAAGTTCCATTCTTCTCGCCAAACTAAACCGATTGCGCCGAGATTTTTAAAAAGAAAAAGAAAAAACTTTGATGAGAGTTGGTCTTTGGTTATGTGCTGTAGTTTCCTCTTAATATCACTTTTGGCCCTTTTTACAAAGGGTTTGGGCCAGATTTTATTTTTTTTCTGATTTTCTCTTTCCTCATATACAAGGATGATGTCAAGAGGATTTTGAAACATTCCCAGCTGTAATGCGCTCGCTTGCGCTCTCTCTCTCTCTCTCTCTCTCTCTCTCTCTCTCTCTCTCTCTCTCACACACACACACACACACACACACACACACACTGCCTTCCTATAGTGCAAAGCAAATTGATATGCCCTATGTCTCCTAATTCACTAGTGGAAGGCAGGGGAACTTAAAAAGAACTTTCTGCCATAGGACAAATATATCTGTCACATATTCTTTATCAATGACAACCTACATCTCAGGGCACATTGATCTCTTCCTAAGGTCTTTGATGCTTCTGAGTGAATGAAACACTGGACTTCTACAGAGTTAGCACATGGTAGATGGGAGGAGGAAGCCCCTGAAATATCCATTGACATCCTTTGTTTACATGAAATACCTTGGCTATAGGCAGAACCAGCCAGGTAGGACCAGCCACCTAAATATTAGGGTAGTTCCTCCTCGCCACAGGCTCAGATGTTGAGATAGGAGTGTTTGTCAGCACAGTCTCGGGGATTGTGTCAAGGTCACCAAATCAAGTCACAGGAGAGCTCCTTCTAAAGTCGCTTTCACAGAACTTTCTCTGCCCCGTTTCCTAATGCTTTGCCAAAATATGAAAAAAAGTTTATGTTGACCTGACTCTAAAGCCACCACCCCACCCAGGTAATTGGTATATGCTCACCAAAAATAAAACCAGTGGCCGGAATGTCACAATATTTTCTTATCCTAGACTCAGTCGTATATATCTGTATACAGTAAACAGTCAAAGGATATAGCTATAAGTAATGAATCATTCTGCCATCCCTAAATGATTTTTAGATTTTCACGTTTTGTATCACAGACATTCTTGTTGGATTTTACATCTGTCATGGTGTCATTTATTTTTTCACAGTAATAATAAATATTTCCTGACTCTCCATCCTCAATCTTTAAATAGTATCGATCATTATCGATTACTATATACATATATAAACAGATATATAGTAATATATATACACTCATTTATGCATATTTGAGTACAAACATTTTCACTTAGTATTAATCTGAAAAGTAAATAGATAGACGATGATAGGTAGATAAATAGATGATAGATAGATAGATAGATAGATAGATAGATAGATAGATAGATAGATAGGTAGATATTGCCAAATTAGTTTGGGAAGTATTATAAGCCCATTCGTCTTCTTGAAAATTCACAAGAATATGCAAACTCCTATTATAAAGAAATTTATTTAACTTTACTTAGCTTAGTATTTCAAACAAGTATTTAAGTTTGGTTTTAATTCCCGTTTCTAAAAGTCATCTTACTAAAGACATACCCCGATATGCTTTGATGTCTTTTTTAACCTGAAAGTACTATTAAAATTTTATGCCAATCCATAGTGTTGGGAATGGGGCAGGATGGAGCTGGTTCCTGAAGATGAACACGAATTAGAATTTTTTCTAGAATTTTTATGTAATCAAAATGAAATGAAGAAGCCCATTATCCAAGTTATTGAAATAGAAACAGAAATACTTTAAATTCAATAATAAAAATAAAAAAGTGATCCGTTATTTGACTTTACAGATAATTTTCTTGATTCTCTATCTAAATAAGCCAAATGAATTAAAATGGCTTTCAGTACAGTTTCAATATTATATTTTTAGGAATTTGGGAGGGGAGTTTCATTTTGCAAACCTCGCTACAGCGTTAAGGTCACATTTCATCCTCTACTAGGAATGAAGAAAATACAGAAAATCTGACATCATCCCAGAACTTTCTTCTCCTGAATACATAATCTCACTTGGAGTAAAACACTAAATAAATTCATGGACTCAGGACTGGCACTAAAACTAGTTGCTTTCAAAGGTTCCAGTTAATGAGAAATCTTTTAAATGTCACATCTACAGTGCAAATTAACCAATATCGCACAGCAAAAGTCCCTCGCAAGAAATCTGGTCAATGGTTGATGACAAAAAAATTAATGTTTTCTGTCAAGAATAAGGGTTAAGTTTCATATTAATCATAAAATGACCTTTAATTGCCAAACAAAAGCACTCTGTTATTTCAATACAATCCCAAACTCACCCCGAACGTTGAAAAAAAAGTCATAATTTGCTTAGTATAAATGTATTAAAGTATTAAGCCCGCTCTGCTACTCAATTAGTAAACACGTCAAGGTGCGGGCGAGTTATTCATGGTTCAGAGGGCCAGCCCCTTTTCACAGGGAACCTTTTTTTCCACTCTAATGAAATGATGGATAATCTGGAAGTAGGTGCTTCAAGAAGATATTAATCATTCTTGGTGGTAACGTCACTCATGCGTCCCATCATCTCCAGATGCTGTGGGTCACCTTCCTGTGAGGCAAAGGGCACTGAAGCCAGGAGCGTCCTTTTGATCACCTTTCCACAGAGCCCCACGCACGCGGCTGACGTGAAAGGCGGCGTGAGCTGTCAGACCGTCCTTAAGAGAAAATGACAGCAGAGCATCATGACCTCCTTCGACTGATTTCTGAGCACTGGCGGTTGGGATCTCTCTCAAGCCCTAATTATTTACATGTTTCACGTTGCTCATCAGAGAATAGAAAAGGACTTAAACAATAGACATAAAAGATAGAACTGCATCAGGTAAAAGCTACAGAGCTACGTCCTGGCAAAAGACTTTTATTGGCTAACTCCTTATCTTAACAAAACGTTATCCTTTGTCCGGTCAGGTTTACGTCGTAAAATGTCTCCGGTGTCTCCTTGAATTAATGAAACACTCTGCCTCCAGAGAGATTTCTGGCCAATTATACATTTTTATGGCCAGTGCTCTTTAAAAGAAGAAAACGTGTTGACTGTCATCTGAGTGCGTATCTTACGAGGCTAAAATAACTCCCATCACAGACTCATTTGGAATGCTTCAGATACCCCATAACCTAAAGAAGAAAATGGGAAGGAACCCCCATGCTCAAAGGGTTGTTCCGTCTAAGCAGCTTCAGAAAGATAAAATTGCGGGGACCAGTACGGCGCCTGTCATCTTGCAAAAGTGTTAAGGACTCTAGAGGTTAGATAATACCTCCATATAAAAGAGTCGCCATTTTCTTAAATCTTCACGTGCATTTGTAGGGCCTACACATTGGCTATGAGGCTTATGAATGAGGTGATGTGGTCCCTTTTTGGGGGGACGGATCTACGTAGAGAGATGTGTGTTCTCCAGGTAATGGCTTACAATACTCAGACCCAATCACTAAATATTTTTTATCCACAGATGTGGAATAAAGAGCTAGAAACTCACTTTGGGAGAAAACTAGTTATACTGTTTTTTCTTTAAATTTAGCCCTCACGTCACCCTCCTAGTGGTAATCTTTCAACCTGGTTGATGTGCCTCAGTCACTTAAGAAATAAACAGAACATGTCTATGCAGGTGCATTTACTATTTGCCTAATGATTTGTTTAATATTTGGGGGGCTTCCTAAGTCCAGATACCTCTACCACCGTTTTAGTTTGAATCCCCTTCCCCGCTACCAAGGCCGCCTTGTAAATTTTGTCATCTCCCACAGCAGAATCTTCTAGAACCTTTCGATTTCGATAGTCAAGTGCATGGAGAGAGATAGATGTCATTTTTCCCATTTCCTCGCTTCCACTAAACTTCCTCATTGGCCTCAGCGTGGACTTCTCTATTTTTATGCTTCCTTGATTGGTCAGCATAGCTGGTCTGAACCTCTCTGTCTCTGTCCCTCCGTCTCTTTATGTCCAATGCATCTGGCCATCTCTCATATAAGGAGTGCTTTTAAACTATTCTTTCATGTATTTTGCCTCCCATGCTTATTAAATCAAATCATCCACCTTTCAGCTTAGGACCTTATAAATATAGAGCCTCTGATATTCTTACTTTCTGGTCAACCACCTCAGAGAGCTTCTCCTCTCTTCTCAAACATTTTCCTGGACTCCATTCCCCCCTGTCTCAGCCTCTTTATTACAAAAGACACGGGCCCATAGAAGAATTCTCAATACTGTACTGTCATCATCCACCAGCAAATGTGCCCTTTGCCACACTCTTCCCTTGCGTCTTCTCAAATGAGAAAATGTGCTTTCCTCTCTATTAACGATTCTTTTGTTCGAGCTCTTGATTTTCTTCTTTGCCTTTTTCTTCCGGGACTTTGCTTCTGTGGTCATGTTCTCTCTCTCCAGAATCTCTGATTTATCTCAGTCTGTAAATAATTCCAAGGCTCTCCTTCCCCAAAGTAAAAATGCTGATTTTATTTCATGCCATCTAAAAAAGTCGAAGAGTCTACACCGCTAGAATATTTACCACTTCACCATATATTCTCCTCAGGACTCATCTGGCATTTGACCTCATGATGTGTTGAAATTTCTATTCCTAAGTTCTTCAGTGAATTCTGGGTAAATGCTGAGACTTACTGTGTTTCTGGCATTGTTCTAGGTACTTAGGATGCAGCAAAGAATAAACAGTTAAGAAGAGATGAATATCTCAACTTTCTTGGACCTTGAGCTATAGTAAATCATCCAATGTAATGAATGTTTATTTTAATTGACTTTCTGGGCCTTCTCGAATTTCTCCTTGTACTATTTGTATCACTTTGGCAAACCTTTCTCCATCTTCTCCTTGTGCATTAGCCTGAAATGTTAGTATTCTCTAGAGTTTTTAGTTTATTCCACTGCTCTGCTCACTCATATATTTTTTTCCAGTTAATTTTATCCACTCTCAAAGTTTCAATTACTATCGATATGTTGATTTCTCTCAAGTCTATCACTTCAGTCTAAACTTTTCCTCTAACCATCAGACTTATATATCTCCTGGCTTCTAGATTCATCCACTTAGATAGACCACAGACACTCAGATGCACCATTCTCAAACTTAACATACCTAACCTTCTCAAACTCTGTTCTCCCTTCTTTTCATGACTTAATTATGGAACCACCAAAATCTGCTGTCATCTCATGAAAGTATTTCTGATTACGTCACCTCCACAATGTGCCTTGTTAGATACCCATCCTCTTCTTCTTCAATACTTTATTTCCTTCCGGTAGCATTTTATAATTATTTCTTAGTATCCCAGATCAATCCTACTAGATTGCAGTTGCTGCGAGGGACTATTTATAAATCCTGTTTTTATTCTAACTCTGACACAGCGCCTGACACAATATAACCATTCGATAAAGATTTGGAAAACAAGTTATTATAAAAGAGAAAGGAAAGAAGTTTATGATTATCACTTAAATTCAAACGTGAGGCAGATTGTCATTTCCAAAGATGACTACTTCACTATCTTCCATCCCATGTATTCATCCTACATAGTGAAAGCTCTTCCATTTAAGGATGTGCATATTTATTTCTTAATTTCTTTATTCATAAACATCTACTAAATAGCGATGAAAACTCTAAACATAGGCTCTAGAGACTCAAAGATTATTACCAGAAGATTTATCTATTCATGATATCAGAAGAGAATATACATATAAAGAAGTCATAACAGTTTGACCCTCGAAGAGTGTAGGGGTTAGGTATATGCCAACTGCCACACAGCCAAAAGTCTACATGTAACTTTTGACTCCCCGCAAAACTTAACTACAATTGTCACTCTGTATCCATGGGAGGTTAGTCAAGATGCCCCGGAGATACCAAAATCCGAGGATGCCCCAATCTCTTGTATAAAACATGGCATAGGACAATGCATACAGTAGGCCCTCTGCATACATGAATTTCCAACCACAGATCGAAAACATTGGGCTGAATCTGTGGCTACAGAGAGCCAACTGTATATTTATTGAAAAAAGTCTGCATGTAAGCGGGCCCATGTCATTCAAACCTGTGTCGTTTAAGAGTTAACTATATAGTTAGAGAACAGATATCACAGGCCATGATGAGAGAAGCACAGAAGAAGGTGTTTCTTTTTTCAGGAAATCTGAGAAAGGATCATTCAGGAGGTGACATCTGAATAAAATCTTGAAGGACCGTTAAAAGTTGGCCAGTCAGAAATTGAGGAAAAGATATTCTGGGGAAAATACAGCATAGAGAAATAGCATGGGAAATTTAGAAAATCAGAAATAATTTAGAAAGGCTGATCTGGCTACCCACAGTGTCTTTCATGGGGATCATAAGAGGTACATGCTCGATCTTTTTTTCTAAAATAGTTAACCATCTGTAAAAATTGGTGTGAGAGGGTGTTGGTTTTCCAAGGTTTACATGCTATTTTATAAGGTCAACAGTCCCCTGTCGACTACTCAGGCATATTTGAGTGCTGGGCCACTCTGCTGCACTAAACACAACTACATAGCACAGGTACCCTCTATTATTTTTCCTTCGTCTGAAACTTTCACTCTTGAAATATGCAGCTCTCCAGCGGCTCAAATAGCGATATTACTAAAAGTTTAAAAGTGGCCTTGACCTCGTCATGTGGCAGGGCATTTTCAGGACAAAACTGCCCCTGGTGGGGCCACTTGGGCTTATGATTATTTAGAAGCAAGGGCCAGGACCTGCCTGTGGCTAATTTTTTTTGAGATGACTCACTGTTCTAAGTCTACATCCTGGGTAAAGGTTTTTACTATATACCCTTCCCCAGGTTAAATCTTTTCCAAGAAATCGCCAGACCAACACAAACAGTGCATTTTCCTAACGTTGATGATGCGCCATGGTGCTTAACCTCCAGTCACATCCCCTTCAAGGTCCTCTCACCAGAAGGAGCTAAGCATACACTTCATTATTCTTTCAAGTCTTAGAATTGAATTTTCTTTTTTTTTGTATATGGGCTAAAAATGAAGTGAGTCATACTCAACTTAGCAAAAGTTCTAACTCTCTAGTGTCCCTAGAATGACTTAACCCAAAGATTCATGATATTTTCTAGGCGTTGTTTTCCAACGTGGCAGTTTAAATGAACATAGAAATCATACACTAATTTCTTGAACTTTCTAAAATTTATTTAAAATTGAGTCTTGTATTATCGGCTATAGTTGGCAGGAATATTAGAATCCCAGATACAGTAGAGGGTCTCGTTATCTAATAACTCAATTTTCTCCTGTTCTAACCAATTTTCTTAGTATTCTTAGGTCAGAATGAGTCAATGGAAACAATTATTTTTCCCACAGATATTCACCCAAATATCAGCTACAACAAATATGTGCAATGGTGACAATATGGCAAGTAGTGTTTTTTTTTTCTGAAATTGTAATCGAAGTTAAAAATTTTACTACTTTGTATAGGTCTTTTTTTTTTTTCGGTTCCTAAAGATATGGATAAGTCACAAGTCAAGATTATTTTCCGACATGCCTTAAACAAACATGTTCCTTAAAATATTTGCATAATACACTTAAAACATTGGTAATGTTGAAGCACCCCAAGGTCTTTTGTGACCCACACTGGCCTTGTCAGAGGACGCCATAACTACATGGGACCATGGAAGCACAAAGAAAATAGCCTGGCCCAACAGTTGCCCACAGTTTCTAGATATTTCTGGAAGAGAAAATAAAAACACTTTAGTTGCTTAATTTGCAAGAGCGCACTTCCTGGTTTCGCGTTTCCTCTTACAACCTCTCAACTCAATCTGTTTAAGCCTAGTTCTGTTCTTGATATCACCACATCCTGAAAACCATTTGTGTGATTTTCATTCGCCATGAGTACTTATATCCTGGGATTATTTGCAAATTCAAGCTGTAGTTAGAAGACGAACTGGACCGAGAGGCTTTGATAATTCCTGTGTATATATACTCCAATTCAGTGCTCTTAGACGTGCCCTCATTTATTTCAGAGACTTGCTGATGTAGCTTGGCAACTAAATGAAAGACATCGTGGCATGGTGACAAGAGGTGGATCTTGAAGCGAGGTTGGCTTAGATTTAAATTTTTATTCAATCACTTGCTACATGGATGAGCTTAGATCAGTTATATGACATCTCTGGTACTCAGCTTTCTCATTTGTAAAACAGAGTTATTCATACTTGTAAATGACTGATTCTGTGCCTGTCTTGGGGTGTCTGCTCAATAATTTATAGCTGCTGAGTTCTTACAGGTATATAGATCTCTGGGGGGCATGGGGGAGGGAAAATGGGTTACATTCTAGTCTCTTTCATCAGATCACACCTAGATTTATTTTTTTTTCCATTTCTGGGGCCCACTTGTTAAGAAAAGAGACTTTGATGGATGAGCAAATGTACCAGAAGAGTGTAGGAAATCTAAATTATGTCCCGTGAGCAATAGTATGGAAGAGAGAATGCATCAAAAAGATAGGCAGTTTTCTAAAATAATTTGAAAGTCTATAATGTACGAAAAAATTTAGAACTATTCGTGTGATCCCAGAAAGCAGGATGGAGACTGAGGTGGAGAAACTCTATCCAGGCAGATTTGGCTCAGCATAAGGAAGAGCTTAGTCATAATCCGGATGTTGAACTCAGGGGTGCTGTGAAGTACACCTGCTCAGACAGAGCCTGGCTCAGTAACTGTTTGGTCGGGACACTAGAGAGATAGTGGTCTGAATAATAACAGTGAAGAAGCCGTGTGATCCTGACAATGTGTTTCAATAACAAGTGTATTATATAACTTAAAATGACGACCGTGTTTTCATTTTCAAGAAAGAGATTTCTACCAGGTCCAATGAGGTAGCAGCCATGGGACATCATCGCCTCCTCATTCTCTAGTTACTCTCAGTCACTTAGTATTCTCCCCTCCATCACAAAATCAGTCTAGGCCCTACAAAATCTGGTCCCATACGTCATTTTCTGGCCACTGGGATTCCTGGGTGTAACTGTCCCAGGCTACTTTTCCATATAAAAAGGGGCTGCATGCCTGAAAATCGTCTCCTCTTCCCTTGGTCCTCAGAATCTCTCTTCTTGTCAAACCCTAGAAGTGTTTTCAAGAACACAACTGCCTCTTTAGCAATACCAAGACACAGACCCTTGAGGCCAAGTTCATGTGTGCATGCCTGCCATTGCGTCAACAGTGTTTTGCATGGGTGACGATTTACCGCAAACATTTTTATTCAAAATAAATAAAAGTGAAAACTTAAAAAAAAAAAATCGTGGTGCTTTATAGAGATTTTCAGCCATATGCAACTGGGCTAATCTTGAACTAAATATTGTTACAACAAAGTTTAACAACACGAGAGCGACAGAGGACATGCACCAAATTTTTAAGAAAAACATAGACTGGATGAAGACATTTCGGGCAGCAGATTTACAGCGGATGAGGGTTTTTCACATTTCCTAGAAAATGGTGACCGCCAGCCACTCTGATTGATGGGGTCAGGCTACTGTGGCAATTCCAACTGGAGCTTCTGGCTTTGACAAGGACGCCTGTACTCTCCTAAATTAGGCAGGGCCTCTGCTCTCCGTTGGACTCAGCCCATTCAAAGGAACAGTGTCTTTAATTCAGATCCAGGACACAGACTTTGAGGAGATGGACGAGTCACTGTTCCCAACCTCCCACATCTTCCCTGCCTCGGGGGACAAAGGCTTTGGGAGACTCCAGCATGCACTTAGCGCAGTGCTCACCTTCTGATGTCATCTGTTCATTGACAACGACATGACTGCACAGCAAGCTACATCGATTGTTTCCGGGTTATTCCATTTCTAAATGACTTTTTCCAATGAGACGAAGGCATAATCTCTTTGAAGGTCATAGCTGCCATTTAAAATCCTTCTTAAAAGAGTTGCATCAACTCTGCTTAGCTCCAGCCTTGCCTTTCTTTTAAGCATTTAGCTCCATGCTAAAGCTAGAGTTTAGTCTTATTTGGTGGCTCCTTCCTCTTGGAGTCTCACCGCAGGTACTAGCTGAGTTTCTCTTGTGAATGAATCCAAGGGTCACCACCCACCTGCCTTTGGGAATTATCACTCATCAGAGCTGCCTTTTGACAAAACCTGGCCTCCTTCTTTCCCAGGGCTCACCAGTGAACCGCCAATAATTCTAAGGCCTTGCCATCTTTCTCTCAATCAATCATTAAAATGCATTTTGGGTGACTATAAGGGGATTTCGTCAAAGCACCAGTGGTTTAACTGTTCAAGTATTGATGAAAACACCAGTTGCAAATCGATAGGACAGACACGGTGATGATACCAGAAATACGGCAATAGGCACAGAGTTCCTCAGAGAGACCTTAGAATAATAAAGCAGTATTTTCCCTTACGTTTATTTAAATGTTCATAAGCTCTAAAATAAGCTTAAAAAAATCAAAGTCCTGCCTATCCACAAAGACACTTGGGAGTACTCCACTAGTCCCATCCTGGGCTCCTGAGGATACATCAGAGGCGCTGAATAAATGGCTTCTGAGACAGAGAAAGTCATGCTTCCGAAAGTCACATTCCTATTTTTAACAAACGCATCCGAAGTAAACTACGTTTTTATGTGCACTTGAAAGCAAAACGAAATCTCCCTCTGTCTCTGTCTCTCTGTCTCAATCTCTCAACCGACTGTGCTAAAACAAGAAAAATTAACTCACTTATTTGAATATTGAGTGCTATGCAAGGGGGAACAACGGTACCCCAGAGCTGTCCAAATGCTGATCTCTGAATGGGTAACATTGCAGGTAAGGTCATTTTAGATATATATCTTTTTTGGTGATGGGATTATCTGGAGGAGAGTCCACTGGAATCAGAGGGTCCTCATGGATCGAGGTAGGAAGATCTAGGTCAGAGGGCAGGTGCAGTGGAGATGGAAGCAGAGGTTTGAGCAGTGTGGGGCATGAGCCAAATGAGGGCAGGTCCAGAAGCTGGGAAAAGCCACAGCCGAATTCTCCCCTACAACCTTCGGAAGGACACAGCCCTGCCAACTCACTTTAGACCTCTGATCTAAGATAACGAACTCGTTTTTCTGTAAATCACTAAGTGTGGTAATTTCTCACAGCAGCAATAGGATACTAACACAGCTATACAGAGAGTTCCATCAACAAGTATTTAATTTCCATTAGATTTCCAAGAAAGAATTATCAGTATGCGTTGATGGGAAAATATTGCCAATAATTTGTACAAAGAAAAAAATCTACCTGAATTTGAAGTATGCAGGTTATGCACAAATAGTGTGAATAAATTAGATGGAAAATGGTATAATGTCTTGATCACCGCTGTCAGTACTCTGGTCTCCAGACAATAAAATTCAGGACAAAGAGATTTGGGGGAGCAGCCACACATTCATACAGTGACCAGATAGAGTTTTGTAATAATCCTTTATAAAAATAGATCCCACAACAAAATACACACATTGCCTGAACCTCCCGCCCAGCCCCTTTTTTCAGCTCAGTTGCAGGGGATCATTATATTATTTTTAAACTAATTTTCAACCAAGTTACATTTTACAGATGAACACATCCCGCCTTATTTCAGCCTTAGTATAGATGATGCTACAATATCATTTGGTTCCTAAGTAATGTCCTAAAATTATTGGTTAGAATAATATAAGGGAACCTAGATTCGTAAAGGAATAGGTCTTGGTCGATATAAATATCAAGAAATAAAGCCAATTTCTTCAAGGGCAAGGTGGAAGGAATCGGGTCTGCAACAAGATTAAAGATATTTCAAACTGCTCAATATCCATCTTCCTTTAATGCGAATCTTTAACCAACTGAAAAGTCATCATCTTGTCTTAATGTTTCTGAGATTTGGTGCCTTGTGGCGAAATTGTTGGTACCATTACGTACATTTGTACTTTTCTTTAGGGAAAAGAAAAAAATAGAAAACAGTAAGGACTGTTCATGGCGTCATTATCTCCATCTCGATATGCCTTGCATACCTGCTCCGCTGCTTCTGTTCAAGACAATTAATCCTAATATCCATCCCCTCCTGCAGTAATTTCTCATCTTGGCAGGTCTCTTTCTGTAATGACTAACGGGGAGTGGCCGCGTTCCCAAAGCTTGGGCTGATCCAGATGTACCTTCTCCACAGGAGAAAACAGCCTGTCTTTCTACTTCTTGTTCTTCTTCCTTCCCCTCCCTCCCTCCTTCCTTCTTTCCTCCCTTCCTTTCCCTTTCTTCCTCAGTTCCCTAAAAAGAGTTTGGCTTCCAAAAATACAACTGAAACCAAGTAAATGAGTCCTGCAGGAGACGTACAGTAATGAACTTGGACTGTTGTCGCCTCTATGAGCGTAATTAGGTGATTGACAAATGGCAGGTAGCAATGGAGATGGAAATAACCTCTATTATCATACCTTCCTCACTCCAGAAAGAGCTCCAGTGTCCTAATTTTTCAACCCGATTCCAAATTCATATTTACGAAAAGCTACTCTCTGCCACTCCCCAGCAATCTACTTATTGAGCATACTTTTCTGTACGCGTAATAATTTTGCAGGTAAGATCATTTCCCCATCCCCTGCTATCTCATCTTTTTATTTTCCTCTCTACCTCCTGCCGCCCTGACTATCACAAAGCTTCATGCTCGAACCAAGAGAATAGGTCATTGATTTTTTTTCCCCAAAGCCAGTACCACTCTGTGAATTGGTCTTGATCCCCAGAGACCATGAGTGTAAGAGAGAGACAGACACAGACAGACAGACAGACAGAGACAGAACAACAGAGAGAGACAGAGAGATAGAGAGAGACAGATAAATTGAAAGAGCTTGATAACACAAACATAGGACGCTGCGTCCAATGTCATCATCCACTTCAGTGTGGCTGCCCTGTGCTCCCTCCCTATCCTGATGCTATCTCCTCTAATGACAGATGCTACCATATGAGTGCTTATACTAGAAATTGGATGTCATTTCTGTGTGGGCATATGATTATCATATATATGCACGAGCTTTAGCCAAACACGATCAACGTTTGGAAAGCAGTGAGCGACAAGGATGATATCCATTAGTCTGTAATTTGGGATTATATTTTACCAGCTTAGACAGACTGCACATCATGTATTCACACTTGAGTTAGCTCGGACAGGCTGCATATTTACCAATAACTTTATAACCAGTGCTCTGCGAAGCCGTATTGCTACTCATGTTTGAAAGATAACGATCAGGGTACTGGCTAGGCTTTGAGACAATGCCTCTCTCCTGTTTCCATGATTCGGGGACTTGGCATGTGGTTCTACCCCCAGAATTATACTAGCACAGAAGCAATCAGTTAATTAATTATTGAGAAAGAGGTTGTTCCATACCATGCTTTTTTCTAGGTGCAAAGAATACCATTATGAACAAAGGAGAAAGCATTATTTTTCTAGTAACGTGGTAGCGAGTGCAACATGATCACCTTACTTCACCAATTAATCGAATTGTATATGAACTTGAGGTGGCTGATATGGCCAGATAATCACTTTGATTTGACTTGTATGCAAAGGAAATACTCTGAGCATATTTCGAACTTGGTTTAATATATTTCTCTTCCTGATTATATTTTGGGCGTATGTATCTATTACAGGTGCTTCTCTTATTTGTGAAAACATTAGAAACTAATTATTTCAGTGTCAGAAAATAGATTATCCAAAAGAAAGCATTTCCAGACATTTTGTGCACAACCTACTACTGTCATCGTCAGCTATGCGCCATTTAACGTAGGATATACGTTCTGACAAATGTGTCCTTAGATAATTTTATCATTGCGTGAACATTGGAGGTTATGTTTACACAAACCTAGGAGGTACAGCCCACCACACACGAGGCTATATGGTTAGCCTCTGTGCTCCTAGGCCATGAAATTCATGAAATTCATTAAAAATTTGTAAAAAATTCACAAATACTCAAATAACATCAGAAAACGGTTCCGCCAACAATGAAATATTTCAGATCAGTGCCTTTGCACTGCTCAAAGATTCAGCATTGGATTGCATTGTAAAACAACCACCACGGTATAAGCATCTTCCTAAAAAAAAAAAGGAGGTGGAATTTATCAACTACCACTTGTACAAAACTTATTATTGTCATACCATAGATACAAAGCATTCCGAGAACAGACTGTCCATCCAGAATGTCCCGAGATAACTCATGAACAATTAGAGAAAAATTCCTCTTCTTAGAAACTTAACACACAAATATTAAAACACATGAACGCCTGGGTTCTGACTTATCAATAAAATATTGGACACATACTGCCCCCCCCCCAAAAAAAAGGACTGTGTCAGAAGCTGGTTCGACATAGTCCTGTCATCCTTCAAGGTCATCGTTTGGGAAAAAAAAAAAAATTGTCCACTGCTTATTTTGTGTGCCATAGAATCTTCTTAAGTTCATTCCTAGCACCTCGATTAATGCCAAGTTCTATTGAGATGTCCACGAGCAATAAAAAGCCAGATATAATAATCCACCAAGATTCATTATTTCAGTGTCTTGTGCCTATCTATGCATCATATTTCAGTGCAGGTAACACTAAGCAGTCCAGCTTCTTTGAGTGTCTCTGTCTACACATGAATAGCAAGCAGTTTGAGTGCAATGATTCCGTTACACAGAAATTTGCCTTTTTAGTGTTTTTATTGTCTTTTCAAAGTTGCCCCAGGCCACCGCTCTGGCCCAAAGCCAACTCCTCACTTTACTCTTGACCCCGCCCTATGTCATTCCTTTTCTTTGTCCTCTGACTTCGACCTCAGCTCTTTGCTTTTGATACTTCCTTCCCTGCTCTCCCTTTCAAGGACCATTTTGAACTCTGCTGGGATACAGAAATTGGTGTCCAAGTCATCCGTCAGCCCAGTTCAACTTGGTTCAGCACATGCCACGGGGTTTGTGACGAATGTGCTGACCCGACTGGGCATTCGCCTGCCCTTTAAAAACTGGTCCTGAGGGATGTGATCTTTGCCCAGAGAGGAATTTTTTCTTCCCTTCTTTTATAAGTCTTTCTTTGTATTTATTTATTTTTTTTAATTCTTGTATTCAAAGTCAGTGGTCTAGGGCTCATGATGATAACATTTCTAAGGTCTGTTGCTTTCTGTATGTATATTCTGAACAGAGGCACAAGTATTTAGCTCCAGGTGATGCAGGACAGGGCAAATTGCCCCAAGGGACGAGGAGACCAAGCCCTGTATGGAGAGAAGAAAGAGGGTCCTTCAGCGGAGAGTGTAGAAAGAATTCAACACACCGGCCAAAGCTGGAGTCCAAAGGAAAGTCGATTAGAAGAGGAATAACACTCCACAGACAGAGTGTGGTCTCCTCTCAGAGGCAGAGAGCGAGTGCGACAGCGAGAGACAGGAAAGAGACTGAGAGGGACCGTGACAACAGAGAGCTGAGGACAGCGAGAGAGACCGAGGAAAGACACGGAGCGGACCCTGGGTGTTCAGGGAATTCAGTGTCCATGTCATTCTGCAGTTCCCAATGACTTTGATACGGACATAGGGTGGGAAGGGGAAGAGTATGGAGCCTGAAAGGCCGGCTTTGAATCCTTGGGTTCCTGCGCTTTTAGCCATTGAGGAAGCGACTCTTGGTTCCTGCTTCCCCGTCACAGGTGTGGGGAATGGGTTGTTTCATCCAGTAGACATCTTCCTCTGTTCTGAATGAAGGTGTCCTCCTGGCCTGGCTGTGGGGCTTTGGGGCTGATCAGCATATCAAGGTCCCTGAAAGTGGCTTGATTCACATTTTAATTCTCTTGTCTCCTCCCTACACCACTACTTTGTCCAGTTAAGCAATCGTTTTACATACGGTTTTAGCAAATTGGCTCCACCCTTCTTTAAGAGAAGCTGGCACGAAAATAGGCTTTTAAAACTGGCTTCTGTTGTTCTTCTGCCCAGTGGATTATTCTAGAAAAGATTTTTGACAGTCCGTGATCATCCTTGAGATAGCTTAATAGTAATATTCTCTTCTCGCTTAATCTGACTCTGTAGCTCGTAAATACAACAGATGTTCCCCCCCACCCCCACTTCCCCTATATATCTCTGTCTTAACCTAAGTATGGACTTTAAGAAACCCCTCCTTCCTTTTTAATTCAATTTCTTTTGGCCCAGGGCTCACCCTAGTCAATCCATTAGGAATGACGGATGTACATTTTGACAGTTTTGGTTTTTTTTTTTAGTCAATGTTAATCACAGTGATTTTTTTTTTCTTTTGCCAAAAATCCCTGATAGCGAGTGATATCAAGAATGAACAATAAATAGAGTTGGTTCCAAGTGAGAGGTGACCTGATTTTCTCAGAGACGATGAAAAGTGATCTCTTTTCTTCAAACAATGAGAACTCTTGGAGAAACTCCACAAATACAGCCCACAGGCCTAGATGTCAAGCCATGTATGGTTGATGATAAACATTCCTTTCCAATGAGACTTTGGGACGAGTACTGGTACCGCTTCTAATCAATACTTAACCAGGATTGAGTTTAATAAGAGGGAAAACCAACAATACCTCTTATAGAAGAGAGTCAATTGTGTGTTGTCATCCTAAATGGCCATGTACGAAATTGAAATGATTTACTGTGACTTCAGCGTGGCTCTTTCTAAAAAACTTTTAACTGTATGATTAAAACAGCTACATAGGTATAAGGGAATAATAAAAAGCTAAGACTTCCACATCTTACTCCTGATTCTGCCCCAGGCTAGTCAGATGAAAAAGGTCAGGTCAGGGAAACTACTGCTTACATCAGTGGAGACAAGTCATGACACACACTGTTTCAACCGGATTTCTGTAGTAGTCCGTTCAAAGCAACTAAGATTTCTTTCTTTCTAGGTGTTAGAAGAATAACACCTTACAAACAGAGCCTTTAGTATTACAGACAGGTTCTCTTGATCCCAATGTCAAAAGAAAGGCTTAAGAAATCCAACGAACGTCAGCTCTATGCTAAATAAAATCAGGCATAATTAATAGAATTATGTGATTCAATCAAAATGAATCTTAGCAAAAATTAGAGTCAATGAAAATAATGATCAGTTCTACCACTTGTACAACATCAAACTCTCTGAGTGGGGGTGACTGAATTATAATCAATAAAAATTTATTTGCATGGGCTATTTTTATTTAGTACTGCTTTCGTTTAGTTAGAGATGGTTTTCTTTGCTTTTTGAACATTTATTTATGCATGTGTAGTAGGTGTTAGCTCCATTCAATAAACACCAAATAGCTGGTGGAAAAAAGTTCATTACTAACCTTTGGAGGGATGCATAAAAACATTTTCTAGATCCATGCTAATGGTAACTGAAAAAGTTACTGGATGCCATTTATTGAGAGTTTACTCATGTAAAAATAGTATACTTATCTCCTCTGATAAAATAACATACGTATTATGATGATGATGATGTCTGTTTTATTTACAGATGAGGAAACTGAGGTTTAAAGTGTTAGGTGGCTTTCTGAATATTACTCAATTAGTGGTAGACCTTCTAAAAAAAATGATCTCGCTAAGCTGCTGGATGACTAGCCCCTAAGCTTTGTCACAGCGACTCTCCCTGCCTGAACCAGAGCAGAGAGGGCTGAGGTGAAAGCTCTTGGCAGTCTGAGGGGTGAAGAGAAGGAGGCCTCCAACTCTACCCTTAGCTGACATTTCTTGATTTTGGAGAGCATGAGTTAAACGTGGTGGGGAGGGGGCTTGGTCAGGGTCTCAGCAGTGACAAGTTTCCGATGCTGGAAGGTGGCTCGTCTAAGGTGCAAGCTGTTTAGAGGTGGTGAATTGCTGAGATGCTCTTACACAGTGTCCCCACCTCACCACACCTGGGCCACCCATGTTGAGAACTTAGAATGGGGTCAGAGTGATATGGTCCGGGATGCCCTGCAAACCACCTCTGTCTTCTGCTCGTGTGTATATTACATCCCCCAGATATGCATCCCCAGGAGTTAGCAGGGGCAATAACTTGTAGTACGAGACTGTACCAGTGTCCACTGCTTAACAGAAATTTTAAAAATTTCATTTATAAACATAGACACTGATTGACAATTGCCGTGCGGTAGGAAGTTACTGGTTTTCTAGAATCACGTGCATTCATGAACTTGTATTTATTTAAAAATTTTCAGGCACGTCTTTATATTTCGATCACTTGACACATTAAATATGTCAACTATTTTTAACGTAATAAAGTACAGAAATGGTTTTATAGATTTGAATGCATACTTAAGTTCACTACAGGACAATTTTGGGCAGAATACCTTTAGAAAAACGGAGTTTAATAAAAGCCACCTGCTTGTGACTCTCTTGTGAGTTTGATCTCATTTTACAGTTAGGAGGCTTGTGTCTGACAACAGTGAGGGTTTTAATTGTATTTACAAAGAGATGCGCAAACGAATAATGTGTATAAGAATTTTATTTAAACATACTCCAGATCTGCAAGAAAACAGACATTACCCAGGTATAATGAGTGAGCGTCAGATCTCTGCAATTTAAGCAAAATATGAATTCCATCTAGAAGATGCTGGAATAACCAGTTAGAAGGTTAAAACCCCAAAATTAATACCTTACTCGCCCCATTGTTTCACCTACCATCGCTTCATCTGTTGGGCATCAGAATCTCAGCTCCTCTCTGTTCCATCTCCCAGACTTCAAAAATCAGTGAGGGGAAAGAAAAAGGAAAAAAAAAATTAGAAAAAGGAAAAAAAATGACAATGCAAATATAGATGATTTGCATTGTTGAATTATCCCAAATGTGACTGGAAAAATAGATATTAAGTATCCATAATAAAATAAGAATCATTTATAAAAGGAAAAGATGCCCCGATGTCTGCTTAGAATTAAAGAGCTGGACCAAGAAGGTTGTATTTATTACAGGCAGAGAATTTTATATAGAACGAAGATGCTCAATATTATGAAAGATAATATTTCATCGCTAACACGGCAAGTTTCTCCCACCCTTGACAGGCAATGGCGTTGAGATAGTATTGATATTTCTCAATATAGCGTTGAGAAGTCCACGTTGATTATACAAGGCAACGGATCTGTAATAGCATCCAGCGTCTCTGCCCACTAGCGAAGTAGCAGGTTGTAGGCTATCCATCCTTCCAGATGAGCTATCAGTGTAGACAGTTGTCTTTGATTTTAGGAGCACACATTCCAATTTCTGAAGCTCCAAGAGGTGGACAAAGGGATGTTTTATCCTTTTTAAGTCTCCTGATACCTGCTTAACCAGAAACATAACTGCCAGATACTAACTCTTCATGTATGACGCGGCCTCACCTAACTTTTCAAATGTTCCCTCTTCTCCATTGTACAGTTTTATTGTTTTTCAATGGCGATGAGAGATATACTGTCGTAAGAGAATATATTTTCATTTCGTGTCACATAAAACCCTGGCTTTCGTATCTAAATGTTAAACACATCTGTTAATAGACCAAAGATTGACCCTCTCTCTGCCTCTCTGTCTCTCCTTTATTTTTATTTTTTTCCAAATCTAACACTTAACAAATTTTAAAACAAAAATATACTCAATAGCCAATGTAATATTGCTTTGATTTTTTTTTCTTTTATATTCGTAAGCAGCGATTCACACAAATACACGTACTTGTCCGCACATGGTGGTGTTTTATAAATATAGGCCTCTGCAGAAGGAGGGGAGGAATCCAGGCTTAAGACATCGTTAAGACCACAACTGAGAAGCACAAAGCACTTCTGTTTAACGGAACCTTGCCATCTTGCTCTGATCTGTATGGCTACAGCTGGTGAACTGACGCCTCTACTCCTGGTACATCCCCTGGACCATTTTTTTTTTCCCCCAAGGAGCATCCCTAACAGATTTTAGTAGAATCGCCTCCATTCAATTTCAGCGCTGCCATTGCCACTCCATCAGTGACAGGGCAGGCTTATTAATCACACTCAGGACCGCTAATACCGACAATCCGTCACCACGGCCGAGTGAATGCATCATCCATGGTAACTAGGAAATTCACTCCGAGGCCTGATCGTTTGTCCTGGCACTGAGTCCTGTAGCACGAAGCGAACGGAAAACACCGGGTGGACCTGTTCTGTCCCACCTCTCACTCCCCGAAGCCCGGCTTTGACGCTGGCCACTGTGGCATGAGCTGGTTACTTTACGGTCTTTCTAAAGCTGGGTGTTCAGTGTCCTACATCTTCCAAGAGGTGATACTGCCTACAGGGCCTGAAGTTCCTATATTGTTGTTGCTTCTCTCTGCAGCTCTAAAGGTTCAAATCAGAGATGCCACATTCTGCCATTGAAAATATGTGATTTTATTAGAAAAGACATATTTTATATGAAATATCTACCAAAAACTTTTTTTTCCCCCTTTTCTTCATAACAGGGGAAAGAATGATCTTCTAAGAGAGTTAAAATAGTGTTATTTTCCTTCTCAGACAGCAGAAATGAATCTTTCCAATAGATTTTACTACCTCCCATTACATCATCCTTCGCTTTCCTGCTTGCTATGCCATTAATATAGCAACTGTTTTTTTGGTCTCCGAGATCCAAAGCAACTTTCTCTTCTTTTTTTGTTTAAGAAAATCTTAATTATCTTTCAAAACTCAAGTTGAATGTCTCCTCTCACTTGCAGGCTCACTGTTTGCATTTCTGTTAAACAGTCAGGTGACATATATGCTTTATAGCACAGGCAAAAGCTTATGTGTCTACATTCTCCAGTAATTTGAATGTTGTTGTTTTGGGGGTTTTTTTTGACACTTATTTTTTGAACTTATTTTTAATTGATTGTAATGCCTAGTAAATTGGCCAAACTATAGAATAGAATTTTAACAAAAGTTTGTCAAATTTAAATAAACACAAGTATGGGTTCACATTTCATTTACAGAAAACTTTAGAGAAGGTATTTTTTTGAACTTAGACTATTTCCGATTTTAAAGGGTAATTTGGTATATCCAGCCAAGCTTAGGGCCGTTCCCTATTTTAGGTATATTAATATTTCAGGTCATGGAGCATATAATAATATTCTTAATAAGTCGCATAAATAAAGACCGAAAGTCGTCCCACTTAAATTCACAGTTTTACATTTTTATAAAAAACAAAAGAAACAAATGAATAAAAAGCTCTCACAAATTTAGGGGTTCAGAGTGTTTTGGCTTTTAGAATTATAGAGAAAATTGGGTAGACTTGAAAATCCATAAGGACTTTCTAAGGAAGTTAATACAGTTTTATCCAAAATTATATTAGGCCTTTTGAGATGAAATTTTCAGTCTGCAGAACCATTAAAACTTTGGTTATCGTGTGCTTCGGTCTGCCTCAGACACTTTTAGGTTTCACTGTCATTCAGGCTAATTCTAGGAGAGCCACACTGACTTTGAGAATTCTCCAGATGTGCAAGATAAATTATATAGTCACCTTAATAATAGTAAACATTTGTTCAGAGCTTAAGCCTTGCTGGACACTGTTCGTAAGTACTTTACGTGAATTTACTCATTTAATCCTCACTGTAACCCGATGAGATGTATATCATTTATTTCCGTATTTACAAAAATGGGAATAGACACATAGAGAGGTTAATTGACTTGTGTAAGTTCTCACAGCTAAAATTAGGGAGCACCGATTTCAATTCAGCCCCCCGAATTGCCTAATCTTAACAGCTACGCGGCGTAGAAATCTCAGCTCAATTGCTCACCTGCTTTAAGATAGAGCGTGAGATTTGTAGTATTGGATATTTTGTTTTAAATCTCATTGCTCTAGGAATCACCATTCCAAATTTATACGCCTACTCTGTCATTGATTTCCTGATAATCTCCAATTCCCTATGAGACATCTAGACTTAGAAAATGTCTAAATGCACAGATTACTCTTTAAATACATTGAGAAAAGGGAATTATTATGTTGAATCAAACACGTTTTTCTACATGACAGTTTTTTTTATTAGAGATAAGTAAAAAGAAATTGAGGGGCCAGTGACATTTTTGTTTTCAGGATTTTTTTTTTTCCCTAGAGAATAAGAAAAAATATAATATCTTAACTGAGAGTGTTTAGTGTATTAGTTTTTGAGGGCTGCTGTAACAAAATACTGCAAGCTTGGTGGCTTAAAACAATAGAAATTTGTTCTCTCGCAGTGTTGGAGGCAAGAAGTTCAAGATGAAGTTGTGGGCAGGGCTAGTTCCTTCTGATGGGCTGTGAGGGAGACTCTGATCCAGGTCACTCCTAGTTTCTGGTGACACCAGCCGTCCTTGGTGTTCCTTGGCATGTAGTAGCATCTGCCTTTGTATCTCTTCACGAAAAGTTTGTGTTTCTTAGGTAATCGGAACCTTTCATTTTTAACAATCTTGGTAAGTCATAGCTCTTAAAATGTTAATTTTAATAAAGCGGCTTCTTTTCAGAATCTATAGACTTGATAAAGTAAAAACATTCTTTAAATAGAGAAGGATTCCTTGAAACACTTTACTCATCAGATTCCTTGAAACACTTTACTCATCAGAATCATTTCCGTCTATATAGATATCTATCTATCTAGATATCTGTAGATAGATAGATATCTTAGAAAATGTATTTAGAGTGTAGGTACGGTAACAATAAAAATATCACACTAGCACCTACAGTGTATGTGCACCCCCATCAGAACTGGGTCTTAGAGATCTCAGTCCTGGAATGGAGGTTGGGAGTGGGGGCTTGGCAGGCTTTTGGGGTCACGGGCAAAATCTCGTTGGTGACAAAATCAGCTAATTGTACCGTCACGATTGTACAATATGTCACCGCCTATTTAAATGAATCTATGTTTATATTCTTCCTCGACGTTTCCTTTAATAGATTATTTCAACATCCCACAAAGGATGTTTTATAGGGAGTCACCAATATAAAAACCCCAACTCCCTTGCTTCACTCGAGCGGAAGTCAGTTTTACAGCGTACAAATAACACTGAACTTTCTTTAGTTCCCTGAACTGTGTTTAAGGGGCCTATCTATCTCCATGGGAGGGTTTGCTATTAGGTACAGGAATAGATGTTATTGTCTTATTATTCCCTAAGGCTTACATTCCTGGTATATTTCTTTCAATGTGACATTGAAAATGGGGCATGCGTTTTGTGGCACTTAGCCACTGTTACTATGTTTAAAGTTCATTGAGTTAAAAAGAATAATAAATACTGAAATCAAGAGGAAGTCTGATGTTTGTACGGATGTATTTTGCCAGCAAGCACCGGAAATGAGCCTATGAAATGAATCCCTGTCATTTATCTTTCTCTGTTCATCTAGATTCACGAGTGTATTCCTGTGGTATCCCCTTAGTGGTGAAAACTTGGGACTCATCTTGGGACCCCTTATTTAGACAATTCCATCCCATACCTGTGTACGATCCGAGGTCCCCAAAGCAATATAATTTCTGTCCTGTGGCAAGTGGGCCTTTTTATTCTGTCTGTGGATGTAGAAATGACCTGAGAAATAGCATTGTCACTGGCTAAAGGTCATGGAAGGAAGTAGCAAGTGTACTGGATGAATCAGTCCAGTTACAAGGTTTGGACAATTAGACTGGACCGTCCATTTCATGTGAAACAATTTGCGATGTCTTTAAAAATGGAATTTATTGCCCCAAATGGAAAGTTTTTGCAAATTATCAAGTAGCTATGAATTTGTAAAAATTAATTAATATAGCAACAACCTTGTGAAAAATACCACTATCTCTGTTTTTACATTTGAGAAACTGAGGCACAAACACATTAATTAAAATGCCCAAGGCCAGCCCAATGGTTAAATGGTAGAGTCAGGATTTTAACTGTCTGGCATTCAAATCTGTTCTCTTAACTTCTGCACTGTGTTCATATAATGCGATAAATTATCTTACCACAGTTGAAGTCATAAAGCATTGCAAAGGAATTTTCAATCTGATATCAGATTTATGAAGCATAGATAAATCTATCTGCGAAATCATAATAACATAAAAACTGGATCTTAATACATTCTGTGTACAAAAAGGCAAGCTAGACCTGAAGAATTTTTAAGTTAGGAGAAGTATTAGAATGCATAGCGTAATCAACACTAAATTTTGTGGAATGAAGTCCACGCCTTGTCAATTACTGCTGCATCGTAATTTTTTACCGAATTTTAATTCTCTCATCTTTAAAATGAGCAAGTACTATATGACTTACCTTACAGAGTTCTTGCATGGCTAAAGATTATAGTAAAGAGTGTTTGTGATACTGTCTCTTCTCACTGATAAATGGCATCTAAAAACTTCAACCTCGTAGAAATAGAGAGTCGGCTGATGGTTGCCAGGTCCTGGAGTGTGGCAGAATTGGGGAGATGCTGGTCAAAGCCTGCAGACTTCCGGCTCTAAGATGAGTAAGTCCCTAGGACCTGATTTGGAATGGTGACTAATTCACAGTGCTCTTTTATATACTTGAAGGTTATTAAGAGAGTAGATCTTAAGTGTTATCACATGTACAAAAAGGTAATTAGGTGAGGAAGGTGTTAACTAATCTTATTATGGTAATCATGTCACTATATATGTGTATTGAATCATCACACATACACTTTAGAATTACATAGGTTATATGTCACTAATATCTCCATGAAGCTGGGAAAAATTTGTGGCATACTTCATAAATTGTCAAACGTAAAATTTTTAAGTCTTACATTTTATGTATTTTAAGAAGGAATTATGTCCATGTCATAGAATACTAAGCAGACATTAGAAATCATCTTTGCAAAGATTAATAATATGAGAACTGTTAAATTAAAAAACAAGCCTTAAGTATGGTCTTTATTTTCTTAAAAAAAAAAAAAAGTTATATACACTGTGTATTGTTTTCGAATGCCCCAACCAATAGACGCTAGGAATATACCTTTAGTCAAATCTAGATTTATGAATTTTCTTTACCAAGGGAAAACACACACAACCAATTTCTTAGTACGAAATTGTTGCAATGGATTTGTTGCACAGTTTTGGCTTCTGCTGGGTAGTTTTGGGGAGGGCTTAAGGAAGTGAGGGGTTGATCTTGAACTTGGGCTCTCTCTTGAAACGGGCATTTGGGGATTGAATATTTTAACGTCCTATGTTAGAAGCAATGAAGCAGGACAAAAACTGTCATCACTGTCCTAGTCACTGATATTAGCCAATGGAGGAAGACGTTTGGTTACTTTGTGGATGTGTGATGTCCTTGTCTTTGCCATATATTGAAGCTCTCTTACAGAGTAGCCTTGCTTTTGTCAAATGTCACCACGTTCTCAGAGTGACCTTGTCCTGATTATTGACATTCTGTGGAATGTTTATGTTCAGTAGGATACAGGACAGTCTAGCTGTTCGCTACTATTTTCCAGGGCCATTTGATTGGTTTGTTTGTTTATCAATATGTAGTGAAAAGATTAGGTGATTTCATAGTTTTCTTCATAGGTATTTTTAGCTGTCAAATTTCTACTAATCACAGCTATTATTTTATAATTATACATTATATACAATTATGTAAATGATATATATAATTTTATAATTATATATTATGTATAACTACATATTAAAACCATATATGTAAATTATACAAATCTAATTTACATATAAATTGTATATGTAAATCATATAAGATTTAATATACAATAATTATATAAAATACGCAGAGAGAGAGAAAAAATAGAACTTTTTTCTGAAACTCACTGGAATATGTGTAGCTCCTTTGTGGCTTGAAAGGATTAGAATTTGAACTTAAGTGAACTTCGCACAATTTCGATGCCTTTAAAAAGAGAGGAGGTTTTTTTTTTTCTTTTCCTCCATTCCTTTTTTTTTTTTTTTTTCCAATTTCGGCCCTATTGCTATTTGCCTCGAGAGGGCAGTGAGCCTTTTCTCCAAGAAATAACCATACATTCTTTGTTATTTATAACTATGAAACTAAGTTTTGCTAAATCCGGCTGATGTGTTACTCATTGCCTGGCGACCAGAAAAATACCCTGTCGTAGCTGGGATTCCTAATTAGAAACGGATTCTAAAGCCCCGGAGGTCAAGGGTCACGTTTCACACCTCTTTGAATGACCCTTGCCAGTGTGCCTGCCCCAAATCACGCATGCTCAGTAAATAGGCGCCGATGAGTAAATTACACACGCGCGCACGTGCGCACACGCTGGTTTTTGGTGGTTGACATTTTCCTTTCTGCTGATTTCCTGACAGCTTCTCAAAACACTCCAGTTCCCTGTGTGTGAAATCATAATAATGAACGCAATCGGCAGCAAGGATTCTCAAAGAGAATGGAAATGGCTATGTCGTCCCCGCCTCTGGCTTCAAATACACGGTCCGTGAAATACAGAATGACTTGTAGAAACAGGACGCGGGGGCTCTGAGGAGATGGTGACAGGCATCAGGTGGAGGTTTCCATTCAGCTGGCAAGGAAGAGGAGACAGTGGCTGGAGACCAGGGAGACGTGTGGCTTCAGGGGGGACGCGATGTCCCACTGACCCCTGACACTGAGCTTGGCTCCAGCCGAGGATCTGGCGAGGGGCGGGGCTGGTGGAAGCAAAGTGCAGTACCCATTTCGATGGACTAGGCGGTTGTCAGGGACTTGGGAACTGAAAGCGTTATGCAATTTCTGGAAAACAGAGAAGAGACATCAATACTGCTGTGTTTTCGAAGGAAAAAGAAACTCAGAAACTAGTTTTCTCTGGAGAGTGACTGGCAATAGAAAAGTCTGGTGCATTTAATGAAATATGAGAACACGGAACCCATGGAAAGATGGTCCATTAGCTGGCTAATCAGCCCTGCAAGATGAAGGGGAGGCACTGAGCTCCTTATTTTGAAATCAGGGAGAGAGGCAAGTTGAGATGATGAACCAAGAGGTGTCCTAAAGCGAGCGCCTGGCCCGTTTCTGATGTAAAATGTCAAAGTGTTTCTGAATGTTTATGCCCCTGAACCTGCCTTCAGCCCAGTTTCATAATTTTAATTGACTCCTGTGTATAAAGAATTCCCACTGCTATCAATTTAAATTGTGCAGTTAAGACTCCTAGATTGGGTTCCCGGTCTGCCAAGAGTGTATTATTTTAATACATTTTTATTTTTATAAAACCACATCGCGAACCCAAAGGGAGAATTTGGGTAGAGGCTAAGGAACCAAGCCCGCCCTCTCTGTTAAATCGTGCTCAGTGTTTAGAAATGTCAGCCATTCTGAAGGCTGTTTCTTTTAAAATGAAAAATAAGATGCCTACATCATAACAAACAGGTTAGATCAAAGTTTGCATAGTCGGCAGGGGTGGACCACAATGAACAACTAGGCAGAGGAAGAAAGAAGGCAGCTTGATCCTGACAGGCGAGTGCATTTTACCCTGCATTCGAAAATAAAAAGAAACCTCTAAATTAAACTAGAATGTAAATGATTGAAATCTGAGACCATCTAGCTTACCTCCCTACAGTTATTCCAACAAAAAACGGCTCCTTGTTATAGAAAAACTAAAAACCATTAGTGGATGTCATAGTGCTGGCAAGTGTCATCGTGACAGCCACATATATTAACTTAGAGCAGGGATTTTCTTTCAGCGTTTAAAAATTGGACGTACTGATTCCAGTAATTTGTTGCAAGGTAGTGATGTCTTTTTTCCCTCCTTTAACAGGTGCTAATTATTGCATTTCGAATAACATAAAATATAGCAGCCATGCCTCCTGTCAGGTCCGCACGGGCCGTTGAGGTGTCTAAGTTTGCATCTGTGCGTGAGCATCTGACAGTGGGTGGTTCTGGTGTTTGCTTTATAAATCTAATTGAATAAATGGTTTTTCAGTAAAGCGGTTGGAAGTTAACAATTCAACTGGATCAACTTATAAACTCATAGGAAAGGGCTGGTTCTTAGAAAGGCAGTTGCGTTTTGCAGGCGTTTTTGTCCGAAGTGCTTGCGACCATTCAGAGTATCTTGTAGGGCCGAGAGGAAGGAGCGGGTCTAGGGCAGAAAGAGAAGAGAAACCAGGAGGAGGCAGATGGAAATGATAAATATTCCCTCCCAACTCAACGGCATCTAGCATGGTGCCATTTCTCACAGCATCCTCCATAATAATGTTCAAATAATATGTGTGTGTGCATGCGTGTGTGTGTGTGTGTACTTTTCCTTAATTGCAAGCCAAAAAGTACTGTGCGTGCGTGCGTGCGTGCGTGTGTGCGTGTGTGTACTTTTCCTTAATTGCAAGCCGAAAAGTACTTTTTTTAATGCTGTGCAAAAATTCTAAATTTCTTCACCTGAAGTTTTGAGTTTTTAAATGGAGGCCCGGGTAGAGAGATAGAATTCTATTTTTTTTTTCATCAGTATAAATCTATTAAACATAAATGCCTTCTTACTGACCCAAGGAAGATAACCCCAGGGGTGGGTGGGTGGAAATCACCCAAAGAAAGGTCTGTCCCTGGCTTTGTGCTAGGTCACATCTTTAATCAGTTGCAAGGTGTTTCTCTTGAAATGGCCACATGAGAGACTTTTTTTTTTTTTTCCAGGAATAGTTCACTGTTCTAGGGTTACCAGGAGCGAAATATGTAAAGTTTGATGCTCCTTGGGTTTAGGTGTGAGCCTTTCAACTTCCCCTTGTTAAGTTGGAAAGATGTCGAGGTGAATAGAAACATTCTTTTCAATTCAAAAGTTGTTCACGAAGGGCCGTCCCTTTGTGAGGCTGGTTCTGCACACACGGCCCCAGGTGACCTTTTGTAGGTCATCTTGATCAAAACAGTTCTATTCACAGGAGGGGAAGGGCTGTGACATCACGCTGCCAAAGAAAATGCTCTAAAGAACAAGGTGAGAAAAAAAAAAAGATACCACTTTCTTTTGGAAGGAGGGAGAAGAGGAAGGAGGGGGAGAGAAAAGAAGGAAGGAAGAGAGACTCCGATGCGGAAGGGGATGTCAGAAGGGAAGAGATGGTGACAGCGCGGCTGGGGTCTCAGGCCACAGCAGGGCATGGCATCTGCCATCCTCAAAGAAAAGCGTCCATGTTTTCCCCAATGGCCAGTGGGGGCGCTGTCGATCCCGTTCTGCAGCTTAGGAAATGGCTAGAGCCTGAGCTGTTAACCAAAGCAACATGGAGTCTAGGGGCGACCTCACTTTACCATCTGCCCTTTCCCCAAGAACATGAAAACCTGTGTTCCATTTCCATTAATTCGCAACAATCCCTTTTTAAAGCAACAAGGTAATGCGCCCCCTATAAGACAGGCTCCTCTGCATTTAAACCCTGGGATTTCTTAAAGAAACAGCACAAGGATTTAGTCGGCGCTAACTGAACCCATTTATCTGGTTTCCCAAGAAAATTCAGGTTTGTTTCACATGAATAGGGAGGGGACAGGTGCAAAGAAAAGGGCTGTGAATGAGCGTGACCTCTGGGATTTATTTACTGAGGAAGTCTTCGTACCTTGACTGTGGGCAGGGTTGTGCAGGCCAGAGCGCATGCGCCGGAGTTGGCAGGGCAGAGGGAAGCTGCCGGATAAGGAAGACAGGTGCAGACAGAGAACCGGACCCTTGAAGTGGGGAAATTTGTAGTATGTGATCTGCACCCACAGGGGGCGTCTAGAGAAGAACACGCCTCGCCCATCAAAATATATTAGGTCTAGTGGTCGGTAATGGTGCTGGGTTCTCTACCTTGTTATTTTGAAGGAGGCAGGAGGGAGAAGGGGAGGAATGGGTGCTGTGAGCCCTGGAGAGGGGTGAGCTTTCCTGGAAGAAGGGGTGACTCAGCTCTGCGTTTGTTTCTGCCCAGGGGCCGCACCTTTTTCTAATTTGCATAAAGCTGTAGCGTGGAGTAGAGCCGGCCCTGTCTGCAGGCAGGAAACTTGGAAGTGTCAGGGTATCAGGTTTGAAGATAAAGTTTCTCTTCCCTGTGATCTTTTGCTGTATCTGATTTTTAGCCCCTTATTTATTTTCTCTGCCTGAAATTCAGCAGTGGTCAGACTCTGCCTATTTATAGGATTTAGGAGGTATTAGCATTCTTTAAAATGGGTGTCATAGAAGAAAAATGTTCCCAACAGCGCAGAAAGCAGGATTGTGTGAACCTATTTTTATTTTAATCTTATCGATTATAATATTTTATATGGAACGATCCACTGGTAGAATTAAAGCCGGCCATCGCTACTGAGAGCCCTCAACAGGAACCCCCAGTCTCTGAGGAAGCTGTTATCAAGTTCAAGATGTAGTTTTAAATCCTTTGCTTCAGAAGCCCCTCATTTTCGATTACCAAAGGGATATGGATGCTGGGAAGAGACAATTTTTCTGTAAAACCTCCACTCCTTTGCGATGTCAGCTTCTTTTCATGACTCCCTTAGTCCCAAACAGTTCTACATTGTCACCAAAGTGCACAGATGAATGTCCTCTACAGAAATCCATGCAACATGATGGCATAGGCCTTGGGCTGAGAACCCAGAGGCTCAGATGCTGAAGTCCCTAGTAGGCTGTACCATCTTGGACAAATCACTTATCTCCCATGATTATTTAAATTAGGCAAACTTTACATAGTCTGTCTGCCTCTTGGAGACTGGCAACACTTATTAGCATATTAAAGGCTCTGAGAAGTACTGCAAAAAAAAAAGAATAGTATTTACTAATTGGAGGATGTAACCTTATTTTCCCCCATACCACAAATGTCGATGTACTAGGAAGACTATTCCGGGCAGAGAGGAAAATGTTACAGAAGGTCTAGGAAAAAAACAAATAAATACAACTTAACGCAGAAAATTTGATATAGCAGAACACAAAATGACGTAAAACCTGGGCAGAGGAAATTGAGCTGGTAATGCAAACTTTACAAAGCTTTGCAAGACACATAACGCGTTTGGGACACCTCCTGAAACAGGCTGCTGTTGCTAGTGGACTTAGCCTTGAACTACAATAAAGGGACTGGGCACTAGTCTCTTTTCAGTCTTAACTCTGTGGACTTAGGCAAACTATTTTGGCTTTTTAATTATCAACGATAACACAGGAATTCTCTGCATGCCTTACATGGTTTTGAACATCAATTAAGTAAGAGCTTTTGAAAGTTCTATAATCGATCCCAGACTCTATAAATATAAGAGGCTATCAAAAAAAAAATCTCAAGAATAAAATTCCCTGAATGGTATTCTTTTCGCATTTTCATTTTAATGAAACATCAAAGAATGACACATTTAATATTTTTAACGTAATCCAGTTGGTAGACTTGAAAACACTACAGAATTGAATCTGTGCTATTCGGTGGAACACTTGGACGTTGGTTACTGCCAGAATCCTCTGGAATTCCTGATCTCTCACTGCTGGCTCTCAAAGTCTCTCTTCTTGACAGATGGAGAGATTTCAAAATAATCTAAAACACATAAGCTTTACTTACCGCCATCGATGTCAACATATTCATTGGATTGTTTTAGCTGAAAGGAAAAGAAGTCAAATCTTAGGATGTTTTATAAAAGTCAATCTCTGTGAAAGTTCTATTGTGAGCTAAAGGCTGAGGATGAAAATTTGTATCAGAGCTAAGAGGACATAGAACTTGAACTTGAACAAAGAAAAGTTGTATAAGATCACTTAGACACCTCAAGGTTCCCCCCCCCGCCCCCGCAGCTGAAGCAGGTAGATACTTTTCTTCTAACGAGAAGAAACATCTGAGAACTGACTGAAATGTTTCAGTGTGTCTTACGTATAGACTACCCTTAAAAAAAAAAAAAGCTTCATCGCTTCCCATTAGACATGCCAAGGGTGTCTCATTAGATGTTAGATGTCCCGACTTTAGAAACGGATTTGCAAGCCAGAATGTTCCAACCCTGCAGTTGGATTGTGGGTTTTTAACCTTCACAAGTTTGGCCTTTGAGCAGAACTTGAGAAAGGAAGAAAGAAAAGAGGAAAAGAATGAAGAAGAAAAGCAAAATAAATCAAAAGCAGCTTTCTTGGTCATACCGACATCTCCAAGGCCACGTGTGAAAGGGACAGGGCCTCTAATGATATCAATTAGGCCTGACCCGCTGGGACACTGGAAATATATTGTACCCATGGAGTCTGCTCAAGTCCATATGTAAAAGGTCATTAGGTACAGAATACTGCAAATTATTGGCCGAGGGGGACCCCCACCCCAATACTTTCAAGATTCTGAAATAAATCATAACCAGCAACGTTTTCACATTGACAAGCTAATTCCACTTAGATTGTCCTTCCTAAATCAAGGAAATGAATATTTTTTTAAAAATAGAATTGCGTGTTGAATGTAGATTTACACCCCCCTGCGGGTGCATGTGCGTGCATGTGCACGCACACACGCACGTGCGCGCGCGCGCGCGCACACACACACACACACAGGGAAAGGCCACTGCTTGCTTTCTCCAGCTCGGTTTCCCAGTAAGAATACTGGTACCAGGATGGGGGACATTTCCACTGGGATGAGGATTTCCCCAAACTCTGTCTTCCTTGGCTGAGAGCTCTGCATCTCTTTCAAGGCACTGAAGATGTCTTCACAGGGGCCGGCGGCATTTGCCAACGCAGAAACTCTAAGCTACTTAATAAAGGCTCAGACTTCCATATCCCTGTGGAGATCTTTGGCAGCCCTTCCAGGAGATGTCAGCTCTCCCAGGGCTGTGTTTAGGATGCCGTGGTCACCTGAAGGCCTTCTTACAGGCTGACGACCAACGGCTCCTGCCTGCTCCCTTTCCTCTAACAGGCCT
>NW_006443292.1:2802717-2830771 GCF_000325575.1 Pteropus alecto | reverse complement strand
GAGATTTGCAGTTCTCAGAGAAACGTGGCCAACACAAGCAAGCAAAACAGACTCCTGGAGCACACAGCGACTTGAGTTGTGTTCCAACGGCGTCTTCAGTGTTTGGCAAAATGCGAATTATCCAAGAAGGGATAAGATCCTCTGATAAGATTGCATCTCAACACTGCACCTCAAGAAAACCCAACTTGGCGAGTCTTTCCTGCTTCCTGCATCTGAATTTCTTGTCTATTCAGAGGCGGTGGTAAGATCAGGTAGATCTGAAGCCCCCCTCATCACTAACCTTAATGATCGCTTGAGTTTGTTCTTAGTTTTGTTGTTCTTCTGCTTGTTTATATTATACTTCAGAATAATAAAACATTTGCCGGTGCATTCGAAAGGGTCGGTTAAAAACAAACAAACAAAAGGCTGTGTTTGCTATCGTCAGAAAAATGAGAGAGATAACAAATGCTGGTGAGGATGTGGAGAGAAAGGAACCCTCACGCACTATTTGGTGGGAAAGTAAATTGGTACAGCCACGCTGGAAAACAGTTACGGAAGTTCTCCAAAAATGAAAAATAGAACCACCATATGATCCAGTCATTCCAATTCTGAGTATATAGTCAAAGAAAATAAAATCACTATCTTGAAGAGATCATCTGTACCCCCATGCTCATAGCAGGTTTATTTACAATAACCAAGACATGGAAATAACCTAAGTGTCCATCAATGAATGAATGAGTAAAGAAATTGTGAGATATATATATATACACACACACACACACGCACACATACACACATATATGTGTGTATATATCTCTCTCTCACATATACTATATACTACTGATATGTATATATGTTGTATATATTATATATACACACATTACTGTATATATTGTAATGTATACAATATATACATTACTGAGATATAAAAAAGAAGGAAATCCTATAATTTGTGGCAACATAAATAGAACTTGAGGGCACTATGCTAGTGAAATATGTCAGAGAAAGACAAATATTATATACTCTCACTTATACGTGGAATCTTTAAAAAAAAAAAAAAAACTCGAAGAAACAGATGCCAGGGATGTCGCTAAACACCCTGCAATGCGCTTGGCAACTCTAACAAAAATTTTCCCAACTCCGAGTGTCACAGGTGTCGAGGCTGGTAAACCCTTCCCTGCACCTGAGCGTCCGGCATATGATTTGCTGTGCAATTTGTTTTTAACTGATTGACAGAGGCTGAACAAGAATGCCTCTCTTCTCTCTGTCTCTAAGAATTAATACCATAAGTCATATAACTGACTGCATGCTTAGTTTTTCAAAACACTTTCATAACCCTTGACTCATTTGATCATCAAATTTCACTGTACCAAGAGGGGAGACAAAGTATACGAACAGAAATAACACTGGATTCAGGGTCTAGGTGAAATCTGACTTCACTTATCGGAGACAGTAATAATGGGAAAGGCAGGAAAACATCCTGGGTCTTAGTAATTTTTTATTGTTAAAATGACGGTATAAAATTATACCGTTTCTTGCTTTAGTTCTAAGACCAGTACTTGAGCTCAAACAATATGGCACCTTCCCCACGTTACACGGCAGGAAATTGAGACTCAAATATATTAATTCAATTTCCCACTGTAATGTGATCTGTCGAATCCACAGCAGAGAACTCAGCCATCTCAACTTCACTCAATAAGAAGAACCTTCAATCCACTGAATAGGTTTTCGCCTCATTATGACGATCATTAATTTGTACACTCATCTCAAAGCGACCCATGAATATCGGGGCATGGATAACTGACGCTCAGATGGATCGCTCACTTCTTCTACTTTTTACATTGAAAAATGGCCTTGCCCAGGTGTGGAGGTGAGCCCATATGCACATCATAACCCTAGACTGAAAATATAGCTCTTTCATTTTCTTGGCTGCAAAATACGATTTTTCCTTTCTTACACCTTCACTTTCTGAGCTGCATCAGAAACACATCTGTTTTCTATCTGTTGAGGGAAGAAAACATGAATGCTTTATTATGCTCTATATAATCTAATACTTTACATTGCTTATGGGCTATGTGTTTTGTAAAAAAAAAAGAAAAAAGAAAGAAAGAAACGAAAAGTCAGACATCTCTAGGGGTCCAGAGACACAGACACATATAGAAAAGACAGCATCTCTGAACAAGGATATGCCAGGGACGACCCTCAGATCTTTGAGTGCTCAGGCTCAGGGGTCCTATCTACTCCTTTCAAGACTGACAAGTGATCGCTTAATCCCCTAATAAACTTTATTTATAGAGGAGCATTTGAAATTGCAGGCCACCTGCGCACATCTGCTTCGAAGAGCCAGTAGGGTCTGGACAGCAGCCTCCATCTGTAATGAATGAAATAAGTCGAAGTACATAGTGGTTGGACTTGGGCCATCCACAGTGTATTCTCTGGATGCCTCCAGGGCACTGTCCCCTGCTCATCAGGGTAGACCAGAAGGCCACCACGATCAAGGCAACGCCTCCAGTACAATTAGTGCTAGGGTATGAGACCTTCTCGATGCCCATGGTAACTTAACGAGATGCGAAGCACTCTAATGGTCCAGTGATGGACTTTACCTTAATCTTTTTGTTTTGGTCTTTTCAAAGAATGAAAAGTATCACGTGGCCGAGTCCAAGTTAACATTATATATTCCGTTCTCTTCATGGAAGAAACATCTCTTCAACTATTTTCTTTTGGAATAATCTTTGAGAACAATAATATCCTGTGGAAGAAAACGAAAACCGTGCCTAAACTTGGGCAGAAGATTCGAACAAGTAATTCACAGAGGAGGAACCATGAACACACAATAAATGTATGAAAAGATTTTCAATCACATTATCGATCAGGGAAATAAAAGGAAATCATTAATGACCTCGTTCATTTCTGGAAAAGGTTCCTGAGGAGATAGCAGGGGACGGGAGCTGGAGTCCATTTGGAAAGATCGGACCCAAAAGAAAACATACCTCTCCTGTCACAACATGAGAGTGGCTTCGGAGGAAGGGCTCAGCTAACGTCTTTATTTTTCTAAAAATTATAGAAGGAGCGGAGGAAGGGATGAGCTGGGAGTAAACCCAACTCAAGACAAGAACGGGAATCATTTGGTAAAGTCTTGTCCTGGTCGAAGTAGGAATGTCTGCCTCCTAGGATGACAAGGTAATGAAATTGAGAAGCCGATGGGGTTCATAAACTAACGAACCAAGACTCACATTTGGCTCTGTCTGGTTCTAAAGCTGACACCTGCTTTGTCTTCTTCCTTTCCTCCCCCTGCTGGTGGTTCCTTTTGTGGCATCTGATTGGCACTCGGAAGCTGCCGCTGCGTGCTTCCGGTTCCATTTCTTCTTTCCATTCATCGCCCTCAACTCACCATTCTCTGCCCCATCTACATCTCAGAACACAATCCGGCATCCTAGAGAAATGACTCGGAATGTCCCTGAGCCAAGTCGCGGTGGCAAAACTTGGCCCAGCAGATTTAATCGGTGCAGAGCTATATCTTCGGGTGTAGTGGGCTTCGAGGTTTATGTTTTTTGTTATTCAGGTACATATGCATACCTAAGAATGTGAGTGTTTTATTTTAGAACACAGATTCCTCCTAAAGGAAATGGAATACACCATAGAAAGGAGGTAAGGACATATATTTTTGCATACCGACTTACTGTGTTTCTTCTGTATTCTATAGGGACTTGATATATAATATGGATATATATTTGCATATATGCATGTTATGTCTGTACATGTATATGCTCTCCAGAATATATATATGGAGGTAAGGACATATATTTTTGCATACCGACTTACTCTGTTTCTTCTGTATTCTATAGGGACTTTATATATAATATGGATATATATTTGCATATATGTATATGCTCTCCAGAATATATATATATATACACATTCATAACATACATGTGGACACATACTAATATGTATGTATGTATATAACATAGAAAAAAACATATTGCATGAGATAGAGGTCATTATTTCTGCATTAAAATGCATCCCTTAGACGGTCGTATGCTTTGGGTTTTCATGGCTGTCTTGATTCTAGTTATTACTCAGCTCTGTTAGTCACCGTACTATTCCGAAGTCTCAGCCTGTCATTATGTAACCTATACTTCACATACATCCTTTGACACTCAGCAGTGGCACGGAAACCTTTGTCAGAGTTTTGATTTGTGGTCCGGGAGATAGATTCCCTAAGGATGGATAACAGTGATTTGCTTTTATCTGAACATGAACATATGTGTTTCTTTTCTTTTCTTTCTTTTTTTTTTTTTTTTTAAGAGAAAGGCACTAATGCATATGTAATAAATTCTAAGTAAAGACTTATGGTTTTAAGTATCAAAAACTGTTCTCTGGACCTCTGTTGGATCTGAACCAGTCTCGATGTGGCTAGTTCTCACTACTGCACCACTAACTGCCGAGGCCATTCTCGGCGGGCAGATGGGAGGAAAGACATATTGATGAATGCAAACAGGCAAAATGAAGAGAATGTGTTTCTATGGCCTTTGGATTCTCTTGATTTACTCCTGGGTTGAAAGAATGTGAAAGTTACTGCAAAAAGCATTTCAGACATTGTCGTGATACAGAGAACTGAGCAAATCAACAGAGAAACACGGATAGAATTCTGACGACTCCCTCCTTGATAGGCTGACGATTTAGATTAGTATAGAAAGGATGGAGGTAAACTACTTTCAATGCAAACAAAAAAAAATCAAGACGCCTTGAAAGTGAGTTTAAAGTCTAGTTTTTGTTTTCAGATGAAAGTCATATGACCTTTACCATGCGACATCAGCAGCTAACTTACCAGTTCAATAAATATGATGAATTATAAACCAAGTAATGAGGACGTTAATAGCGTTTGTTCATTGACCGAGCATTTCCATGCACCAACAGTGGGCTGAATACTGCAATTCAAGGAAAGTACATTGAATCTTTAAGAAATATAGTCAATATGGGGTGTGATGACACAGAATTTGGGGGTAAGTAGTATTTGATAGGTAGAAGGATGGAAGTGAATAGTCGCGGGTATTAGAATACAGAGGAGATAACTGGGCTTCATTGAAGACTCAGAAAAGCAGGGATCAGCACGTTTGCAAGTCTCTTCCATGCAGTCAGCTTTAAGAGTTCAAGTTCAAGGGTCTGGTTGTATTCCCAGCTGTCTGATACACTGGACATGCTCAAAAACCTCTCGCTCAAAGAATGGATGAGATGTAGTGTGTAAGGGGCAGGGGCGACCTAGCTAAGAGCGAAGTGGAAGACAAACAAAGGTTAAGGCTGGCCATTTTCTCCAGAATATTCTTCACAGAGGAGGTGGGCAGGCTTCCAGGCTGCCCTGCACCCCTGCTGGGTTATGATGTACTCGAGAGATGATATTGCTGTTGGTTGGGCTCTTGGTTTGCAGATGATAGTGTAAATCTCTTCCTACATTGTCGTATTTCTCTCCTGAATTGGTTACTTACTCCGCATACACTGCAGAGAACCCCATCTTCTCCCTGTTCTTGAGTTTTATATGGCTTTTGGACATCTTTACTGTCTACCACGTCCTCCTTTTCTCACCATCTGTCCAAATTCAGCCCGTCTTTTTTTTTTTTCAAGAACTTTTGAATTTTATTTTTATGAATAATGAATCACACCATATACATATATTTATTTTTCTCACTCAACTGCTTATCACGGGCACTTACTCATCTAGCTCTGTTTTAACTAGCTGCACTATATAAGACTCTATATATATGTATAGTCTTATCATACCATAATTTTAGCCCATCCCTCTTGATCCAACTTAAGCACTGTCTTCTTCAAGCCCTTGGTCCACATGGACTCTTCACATCAGATGTATTTTACACACACGTGCTGGAACTATGCTCCATCTTGAGCTCTGTTTTATACAGTTGTTTGCAATCATAATCCCTTGAAAGTAGGAACTGTAACTTGATTTTCCTCTTATCTTCATGGTCTGTAGGACAACGAGTATTAAATACCATAATCCCCTTGGTTGTAGGAACTGTCGTAAATATCTTTATCTTTCCAGTATGGAATACAGTGCTTGGCATATCGGAAGTGCTCAATATATATTTATTCACACGAACGAATGGAGGAATGAGTGACTCACACTTGGTACTCTCATTTTGGAGACTCTTTTAATCTCCTCCAACTCCAATATTTGAATTAAAATGTAACACCCTTTAATCTCGTTTCTCTTTGCTCCCTCGGCTGAGACTTCTTACAGAAGAGAAGCTAGCATGTGTATGAGGTTTTGACAAGAGTTTCTATTAATAGAACGTGGAGGAAAAAAAGTGAAAGCTAAGTGAAAATCCCACAGATGATGTTTTGGAAGGTTGGGAAACTACTTTAAAGCTAGAAACAATCTTGCAAATTAATTCTCAGGTGAAGGCAGAAAGGAAGGTGTTCTCCTCGAGTTCAGAGCTGGCCCAGGAGTGGGAGGCAGGCAGTGGCGAAGGCCACATTGTCAGAATGCTGGAAAAGATTTGATAACAAATTAGACTCCAGATGAAACCACTACTGATGCTATAGGCCGTCGTTATGCACAGGTATCAAATACTAGTGAACATTAATAATGAAGATCAGTGTCGCCTTCTAGGGAAAAATAGAGTCTTATTTTAATTAACTTAAATTTTTTTATCACATCGATTGAAAAGCTCTTCTCTTTTCTAACTTTTTGTTTAACTTTCAAGTTTTTCGTGCGTGGGTCCAGAGCGCATTTCTATGTAGCAGTTGGTGTTTTTTAAATGGCGTACTTGCTTTGTGGTTCAGAAATATCGGAACGGCAAGCCAGGGAATGGGATGAGACAACCTATACCGTCATTGAAAGAAAGAAATCTTTGCTGTTCTTACAGGCAAAACAGGGCCATAATATTCTCTTACTCTAAGGCACTGAAGGACAGTTGTGCGTTAACAGAGAAATTGGCTACTGCAAACTATGCAATATGTCTAACGTCTGTGCATCGTAGGCCAAGTCTGTGTGTGTGTATGTGCGTATATCTGTGGTGATTTGTTTTTTCAATGTGGTTCCCTGTGAATAACTGCCTCTACCAGCACAAGATCTGGAGTTTACCTGTCAGGGAACATGAGTGCAGAGCCCTTATGGGCCTGGAGAAAGATGTCAGACTAACTCACATTTGAGCCATAGGGGTAAATAAAATCACTTAAGGGGAATATCAAAGCAAGACAAGTTCTGTCTGCATTTTCTCTGTATTTCTCTGTAAACCTAGGATAGACTTGCCTTGATACATTTGATTTCATGTGATCTACTCATATTAGTTTTTTAATGAGTTACATTATTTATATACTTTTCGGTGACAAATAAGGATCATAGTCATTTTAGTGACATTGGTGGTTGAAATGATTAAAATAATTTATCATGAAACCATGAGCAGTAATCATTTTGGGAGGATGTAGCTTGAGGATAAAAATGATGACCCTCTAACTAGTTCTTCAACTTGTCCACTTGTTCCTGGTAGTTAAATACAGATTTAGGTGGAGCCAACGTGTTATAAGACTTTTGAATTGGGAGCCCTACTGGAAATACGATGAATGATATGGACCTTTTTACCCAGAAAAAAATCATAACATACAATGATATATAACATTTTACGTATTGTTTAGAGGACGCAGAGGACTCTTAAATTCCATTCGTGGATCTCAAGAAGTGACACAATCACCAGGAGATGATGTTCTCAGGTCTTGAAGGGCAAAGAAGATTGACCCAGGTCTTGAAGGGCAAAGAAGATTCACACACACAAAGGAGCCAATCCGGGCTCCCCATTTAAGAGTCCATTGTCAAGGGCAGTTAGAGAGGAAAGCGAAGAAAACTCCCACTGCATATGTAGCGGCTGCTTCTGCTGGTGAGACGTTAACATTTTGCACGTGGCGATGAATGCGAAATAATTTAAAACAAATGAAAATGGTGGAAAAAGATTCTTACCTGTTTCTAATGGTAGGCTGTTATCTTTTGTAAAGTGCTATCTTTAACACAGCTACCCCCCCCTTTTGTTTTTGTAGTAATTCTCCAAATTCAGCCCCCTCTTAAAGTACAAAATTGAGAGGCTATAAACACAGAAGAGTAAACGGATTTATGCAGAATTCAACATGGGCAGAATAGCGAAAACTGTTAGTTTTGTCTGTGGGCCCACTAGTCCCCATCAAGGCCTAATCACAGTAGCAGATAACATGAATCATGTCCCTGCTTTTTGTCACCGTGATCACGGCTGTGCTAGATCGCCTGGGGTTTCTTGGAGGAGCTGAATCTTTCTAAATCTCACGCGGAGACCTCTTCAAGACCCACTTCCACCCAAGCCCACACCAGGAAGACGATCCTGGGAACGCCCTCCGCATTACGCCTGTATTTTACAGGTGGGAGCAGTTAAAAATCAATACTCTCAACTATAGGACTCCACAGCCTGAATTCCTAACTCTCGCTGAATGCTCAATTTATAGATGAGGAAATTAAAACTCAGAGAAGCCCAGTAAGTTGTACAAGAACACACCTCTCCATCCCAAAGCCAGGTACTCAACAGCTAGTATGTAACAGGCATTTTGATGAGTACTCGGGGAGACAAAGTGGAAGAGAAGTCAGTCTCTGTTACAGACCTGCGTTTTTCTCAAATATTCTTCGGACGATTTCTTTAATTACTCTTCAAGACTAAAGGCACGTCTTCTGTACCGTTGTCAGAAAATCTATATTTCTGTTGGACCTAAACCTCATGGTTTGAGGATGCAAATAACCCAAGGATCTCTCCTCCTTGTGTACAGTGCATTTGCCACATTTGCCAGACAAAGCCGTACAATTGCCCGTGATAACTAACCATGCTTTGAAATCTTCGTGGGGTTTTCAGACTCATGTGTTTTAAACCTACGTGTTTCTACTTCATCTAAAAATATCGACTTTATTGTATCAGCGTGTTTCTCAGTGTAAAGTCATCATTTAGTGACACAATTGTCAAGGGTGTGTCTGCTATAGGCCTTTTCCACCGTACGTCACCGGCGCCGATTCCAAGAGATTCGTTGAGATACGTAAGTCTTAAGATTGTGAGCTGTACACCTGTCATTTGTAGGAGCCTCATTATAACACCAGGATGGTGACACACCGATGTCATTGTCAGACATCACTCCCTTTATCTCTGTTATTAAAAAGGACAAAGATTTAAAGCATGTGCATGGGAATAGGGCCAGAAGGACAAGTTGATACGACAGGGTGAGAATCCTGAAGGAAAAATAAAGACGTGTAAATTCGAGTGATTTCTTAATTTTTGTCAAACAGACATTCCAAACCACTTTTGGAGGCTGCGATCTATTGGAGAAGGTTTTATTTCTCACTAATTTTTTTCAAGTCACCACTATGAGACTGTTTCTACCGCTCTTTGCTCCCTTCCCCACTGCTCTGTAATGTAAAAAGCCCCACAGAATGCAGCCAGCCAAGATTAAAGGTCTTCTCTGACGTGGAATGAAGGGGAATTATATACAGTTTGCAAGAGAAAAGATAATAAAGGAATGAGTCTATAGACATGCTTTGATGAATTATATAGAGGCAATTTTCTGGCGTTGGCAATGTAAGGCAGAAGACAATGTTTCTGATATATAGATGTAAATTCATCATCCAGACTCCATTAAAGAGGACTACAAAAAGATCCACTGATTTGAGCTATCGGGTGATGTTAGCAGATTCCTTCCATGGAAATTGGACACTGCAATAAGTGAAGGTTCGTTTGGATGAAATGACCACCGTTTTGGGAATGTTATAAATAGCAAGAAGCTGGATGGCTAAGTTCAGTCGCCCGGATCTGTGACTGTGATGTGACTCTCACTCCTTGACATCGCGGACCCACGTTCAGCATCCTTATCCAGCCCACGTCCGGACCCTTTTCTCTTAGTTTGTATGAGGGCGATAAAACTCTGCCATCTCTGTCAATGCCGAAGGACCCCTTGGAAAGTTAGAGGGTGGGTAGAGACCCCTTGTCCAGGAAAATTCCCCGTGCGGGTACACGCAGAGGAACACATTGTCGCACAGTGTCGGGAAGTATATAGACTCTATAGTCCCCATCCATTAACTCCCCAGGGACCCCCAGACCCCAGGCTAGGAATATCTTGTCTATAGACTAAATATTGTGGAAAACTCCTCGTTTTAAATTATAGTATACTTTTCAGAAATATATTTAAATTAACAATAAAACCTATCACTGTTAATATAGTAAATGAGAAATATCTAAGAAATAAACAAAGATAAAGATGGAGATTTTTTTGATAGAAATGAACTCAAACTCCAAACCTAATAAATCAATCACTAACAAATCTTAGGTCCTAACTACTTGTCACATGAGTTGACATCCCTATTTTTGGTCTAATGACCATACATTATTTCTGAAATAGTTGTACAGATGATTTTTTTTTAAAAAATCAAATAGTGCCATTTTTAGCCTCTAAATCTTCAGTGGCTTCCCTTTGCACATGAGATGAATAGAATGCAAAAGAACTTTCACACGTTGGGCCCTGATTCCTTTACAGAATCATATTTTATCACTCCCTCAAGGGCATTCTGCACTTTCAAGTAATTTCGAATATTTGAGAATTGCCAAAGTGGACACATGTTCTCACACCTCTGTTGGTGTTTTAAAATGTTATTCTCTTGTCCTGTAATGCCTCTCTGTCTTCCCCCATGAGCCCAAACAGTACCTATCTACCCATGGCTAAAGATGCACCTGCCACATTTCTTCCTCTGGGAACTGCTATATTTCTGCTTTCATTCTACCCTTGGCTGACTTATAATTGAGCATTTCTTGTTTAGTTCTTCATTTTCCAAATAGTCTGATCATACACAACATCAATGACGAATTTTGATCATGTATCTGCTATCATACAAATGTGCATTACAAACAAACATGCACATTACTATCTCAAAGTATTCTATTTAATTAAAAATAGCTACAAAAATATAAATGTTAAGAAGGTTAAAAATAGAGATGGTCATCAGAGAAATAGAAATCAAAACCATAATGAGATACCATTTCATATTATCAGTTTGTAACATTTTGCCGCATTTGCCTCTCTCTATATCTATATCTATTTGCCTCTCTCTATATCTATATCTATATATATGTGTATATATATATATATAGATATAGATATAGATATATATACTAAAAAAAGACAGATCATTACAAGTATTATTGAGGGTGTAGAGAAATTTGAAACCTCATACATCTCTGGTGGGGATGGAAAATAATGCAGCCACCTTGGCAAATAAACTGATAGTTCCTCAAGGGTTAAATATCGAGTTATCAGTTCTATGTATATATGCAAGACAAATGAAAATCTATGTCCGTACTGTAAAATCTCGTGTACGAATGTTCATGGCCATGTTATTAATAATAGCCCCAAACAGGAAAACCCCTGTATGTTCATTAACTGATGAATGTGGTATATCCACATAATAGAATTTTATTTGACAATAAAAAGAAGTGATCCATGGTACTGATTTATGCTGCCATATAACCCTTGAAAAACATTATGCTAAGTGAAATAAAAGAGTCACAAAGACCACATATTGTATTATTCCATCCATACGAAATATGCAGCATTGGTACATCTATAAAGACAGAAAGCAGACACAGACGGAAAGTAGATTCGAGGTTACCTAGATCTTGGACAGAATAGAAAGCTTAGGAAAAATAGAAGGAAGTACATGTAAATACATAAGGAATTTATTTTGGGGAGTAATAAAAATGATCCAAAATTGATTGCACTGATGGTTGTACAACTCTGTGACTGAGTTGTTATGTCTTCCATAGGTGAATTGCATCATATATGAATTATATCTCAGTAGTGCAGTCATATTAAAAATAAATTGAGAGCCAGTATCCTCTTATATTACAATATCTCAACAGACTATTTTACCCCTGCCGTACGCATTCTCCAATTTTCAACTTTTACGTTGAGTAACTGCTTCTTTGCATAGTATTTCTTCAGCATGTAAGATCCTAGAAGACAGTATTTTTATCGTATTCCTTATATTTTGTGAATTTGGAGTATCCTGAAATAAAGGTACTCAATGAGTACAGAATGAAGTGATTGGTCTATTATCCAGCCAGCTCTAGAATTTCTTAAAATCTGAATTGTTTTATAACCATTTTCTAAAATGGCGGTAAAATATACATTACATAAAATTTACCATTGTAACTATTTTTAAGTGTATAACATTGATGTTGAAATATACCTTTGTTTTTCTGCTTCAGATCCTTTTGATATAGATATATGAACTGACTAGGCCATATGGTAATTCAATTTTAAATTTTCAAAGAACTATCATATCGTTTTTCATAGCAGCTGCACCATTTTACATTCCCACTAGCCGTATACAGTGGTTCCAATTTCTCCATATCCTTGCCATTGCTTGTTATTATCTGTTTGTTTGTTTTGCTAAAAGCCATCCTCATAAGTGTCAAGTATCTCATTGTGGTTTTAATTTGCATTTCCATCATGATTAGTGATTTTAAACATATTTTCATATGCTTTTTGGCCATTCCTATGTCTTCTTTGGAGAAATGTCTATTCAAGTCCTTTCTCCACTAAAATTAAAATAGATCGAAGACCTAAATGTAAGACCTAAAATTATCAAACTCATAGAAAGAAACATAGAGAAAAATCTTCATCACATTAGATTCAGCAGTGATTTCTTGGATATGACACCAAAGCCACAAGCCACACACACACACACACACACACACACACACACACACACACACACACACACACAGAAAATAGACAAGTTGGATTTCATCAGAATGTAAAACTTTTGTGCCTCAAAGGACACTATTGACTAGTAAAAAGACAGCCTACAGAATGGGTGAAAGTATTTGCAAATCACATATCTGAAAAGGGGTTAATATCTAGAATATAGAGAGAACTAAATCTCAACAATAGAGTTTGAAATGGTGGACCAACGGTAATCGTCAGAATATTTTCATATCATCCTTCACAGCAGTTATCACTTCAAAAAAAAATTTCTCCATTCAACTTAGGCTTGGAAGCCTGAACTGATGTTTGAGTGGGATCTAAACTCTGAAAGCCAGAAGTATTGAAGGCATGAGTAGAGTAAGAAACTATTTCTTTCTTGTGTTTTTCCCCCTTTTTCCCTTTTCTCTCTAGTGTTATAAATTAGCAGATAAACAACCCTCTGTGCTCCTATGAGAGCATTTAGAAATAGAGCAGGCATTGTTATTAGCTAGCAAGATTTTTGAGCAAATAATTAAGAAGAAAAGCAGGCAGGCTTGAGCAAAGCTACTCAAGGCAGAGAGTCATCGTAACTGGTGGTGGCGGCAGGATTCGGGGGACCAAAACCACCATTTCTAAACACTTGCTTTTTTTTTTTTATTATAACGCCGTATGACTAAAAACTATCCAATCGTAATCAAAGATATTCCTGCAGGGAAGAGGGAAAAAGAAAAATAGCTACAGATGGAAATCACTGTTCAACTTTGTATAACGACAGTGAGGGGCACTCAAGGGAGGTGACAGCTAGCATGAGGGGAATGAGAAATAATGCGAGAACAATGTTGCGTGTAGGATCTGCCACCGTCGAAAACTCAGGTCTGCAAACGATACCCTTGATCTTAACCGTGGTTGAACCTTTAAAAAGATAGTTCTCATCACATCTCCACCTCTCCCCTCCACCTTCATTGTCCAGCTCTTTCCTCCCATACCCCTTCTGCAAGAGAAAACCACTGAAATGCCTCTCCTACATAAGCAGTAGTTACTGAACTCTTAAGCTCAAGAATGTCAACGTTGTATTATCTGCCGAGTGAATTATTAAGTAAGGTTGGGAGGGAAATTAACGAAGCAATGGGAAACCTGAAACTTGAAGCAATAATTTCCTTCCTCCAGGAAAAGGGGGTGACAGGATGTCGAGAGATGTGGGGTGGCAGATCAAGTGTGTCCGTTCTTTGATCCTTTATCTTGTAGGTTCTTTTACATTTTGAATCTGGGAATAGTGGCACACGGTAGCTTCTACGGAAAGAAATTTACTGTTGATGGGATTAAATGTTTAGGTATATCATCAAAGAGGTAGAATTTTAGAATTATGCTTTTTTAATTTTTTATGTATAAAAACAAAACGATGCTAAATATCTAATATTAGTAATATGTTAACCTTGTGTTTAAACTGTGCTCATTCAAGTGAGTTAACGAAAGGTTCAAAAATTTCTTCTTTCTTTATTATCTCTTTATTTTTAAGAGTTATTCATAACCAAAATAAGCCTGAATACCACAGGCATCCTATTTTTTTAAAAAATAATTACAGCAATGACACTTCTGATTATTCTTTCATAACAAGAAAACTCAAGACTGTACTAGTGCAAAAGATGTGACCTTTTTTTTTTTTCCTGAGAAGGATTAAAGACAATGTGACTCTCCTTGTGGAAGAAGATTCTCTTTGCCACCAAGCTGCTATTAATTTCCTGTTCAAAAGGGGCTATATTGTCAATGTGACACTTTAATCAGCCACCGATGTGACTGGGAAATGCGAATTTCACAATCAACGTCAGCGCATTTTATGTAGTCTTCATAGTTCTTAGTCATTTTGCTTTAGAAGTGCGTGAGGAGGGTCAATACATTTCATTAGTTTATTTCATCTAAAGGAGACTACAGCATGAAAACTTTGATTATATTATAAGAATCGCCTTAATGTGACACCGATTCCTTGATTGTGCAATAGCAGACATTCAAGAGCTGGACGGCGACCAAATTATCTTTCACGGAAACATTTATCTAACCACCACCAGCAAAATGCACTCCAAATAAAAGAAGAAAAGAAGAATCCGACTCAATTTACATAGTAGAGATGAGGTTATGCATTGTAAATATTATAAAGCATTATAAAATGCAATATTATAATGCGTTATGAAACGCATTATAATATAAATGTGTTATAAAATAAACGGGTCTTTTTCACTAATCGTGGCAGTGAAAATATTTATGTTTCTAAACTTTCATAATTATTTTCATCGTATCGCCACTCAATCGACTTCATTTATCTTCTCGATAGATGTTACAGCTTCGCGACTATCAAATCCATAGGAAATGACTGTCCCTTAGAAATCTTCAATGCCACTTTGCTCTGACGACTCTTCTTGATCACTTTTTCCTCTGACCTCTTTGTAAGATGAAGAGGCTACCACCTGTTTTCTTATGAAATTGATCTTCTAGAATATCTCTTCGTTTTGACTTTTATTATATGGCTTGGGACAATGTTCCTTATGTTTTGCTTCATTTCATTCCCTGAAGTATCTGTGCCATTTGAAAGGGTAATAATATGAAGTCAGGGTCTGAGAATTATAAAATAATGCACGTTGAAGTCGATTTCCAAGCGTAGACCTCATCATTGTGTTTCGAATATGTCACACGTTTAAACGTATGTACATATTTTCCATGTGTCACATATTTTATGAAGACGCGTTTAATGATAGCAATAAAATGGAATGAAATGAGAATGTAAAATGACCATCCTATTTTATTTTTCAATTGTGGCTTAAATGCCTGATTATTCAGTTACATGTCTCACTCATACCCCCGCAATTCACTCTCAATTTGTTACTGTTAATACAAATTACTGTCTATTTAGCTGCTCAATAGTCAACAGTATCTTGAATCTTGAGAAAGAAAATCCCTACACTTTCTGTGACTTTGCAAAAGTAATCGAATTGACTCGGGGCTTGACCTCCAACCTAGAATAGTGAGATTAAGTTGAAGCAAAGTACAAAGCATCTGAAACACCCTCACAGTCCCCTCAGAGGCCAGGTTCGCTGGTGCTCATATTCTGCCATGGGCCAAGTTTGGGGTGAGTTCCTTTCTGCTTGATGAATGTGAAGGATTGTTCAGTCGATCGAGCAAATCAATGAGCACAATGTGCTTGTTACACTACAATCTTCCATCTAAGTCAATGGATTTCTGTGTTCAACTAAGGAGAGGATATGAACCTTCTTCTTGGAAAGACTTGAAAGATAAGTTACGTTTTCTGGAGAATAGTCAGTATAGTTTTTCATAGGCATTAACTTATGTTGAATTCATTAATAGGCTCTCTTGGTCAGAATTAGGGGAAGAAGAATTAGTTGAAGGGGTTAAAAAAAAAAAAGTTGGCCCACATTTAGTATCTCAAGGGACAGTCTTACCTTCAGTAAATTAAGCATTTTGGTCTCTAAATATTATTTTTTAACTATAGCTTTTAGAACTGACTTTTGCATGGCAAATACCAAGGAAATTCTTGATCTCTATGGGACGTTGGTGAGAAAGCGAAGCTTAGTGTAGGGTTTATAGACTTCCTTTTACAAAATAGCTTATAAAATTAAAGCAGTACGATGTATGATGGATTTAGAGTAGCAGATGAATTGAATGCATTAAGATGGAGGTTGCTGATGAGCGTGACAACGAATGGGTCTTCATGTGGATTCATTGTCTGTCTTACTTATTAAGAGTCATCAGCAGATCCAGTGCTGTCTGAATAGGTGTTCTTTATGACAAACTCTCGGGCGCATCACAGGCACATCTTTGCGACGGCATTTCGAGCGCCGGAAATTCAAGGTCAAGTTTCATACTAGTTGTTATTATTGTAAAAACTCAATGAGCCAGAACAGGTTAGTTTTAACTGACTTTTCAGCTTAATTGAGAGTCATTCAAAATGCTTCCTTGTTTGAATGACCGTGGCTTCAACCAGCCTAATAGGTATGAATCCACTTTCCTGCCACAGACAGTGCAAACAAAAAACGAAGTTTTTAAAAAGGCTGATCGTTTTATAAAAACTCGATTTTTGAAAATTCCGAATGAAATCACATTAAGTAGAGGAAAGGGGGTTGGGGAGTGAGTTTCCCATTTTGGTCCGTGGCTTGTGCTGTTTCTTCAGCATTTTATCTTGTAACTCAGTTCTCTCTTCTCTACAGCTGAGAGATAAAGCTTTGCCTGCCCTCTTTCCAGAGCTGTCAAGGAATATGCAAACCCCTCGGTGAGCAGGGAGTATTAGAGAAATATTAAAGATTCTGTGGCCGGAGAAAGTGGACTGAGATAAATACATACTAACTCCTAGGCTATTAACCTTTAAGGGGTTTTGTGTTTGATTCATGTTCAGTACTTCTTTGCTATATCATTCAACTTGTAATGAGTTTCATCTGTTCCCTGGAAGGATAATTCAAAAATCATCTATCTGCCAATAATCAAGGACTTAAGATAAAGTTTTTCTTGGCCGCCGTGGAATGAGTACATTTTATGTCCCTAAATATGATATTACACAAAGGTTTTTGAACTTCACTCCCATTCCCGGAGGAGTAAGAATCCTGACGGCCCGCTTTGTATCAACAACTTAGAACTTTTCTCTAGTTCTTTCCTTATAAAGGAGCCTGTTTACAGAGCACTGCACATTTCCTTACCTGTCCAACAATTGTCCTATCCTTTCCATTTTAAGTTAGTAGAATAAACACGACATAAAAATGGAGATTAATTTTTAAAAGGAAAGAGCTCTGATTTAGAGCCTGCATAGGGTCAGATATTGTCAACGGAAGGAGCAAAAATGAACTTCCCATCCTTTATGCAACTGACTTTTCACTGGAGAGAAAGATAGACAGAAATTAAATAGGATGCAGTGAGTTAATAGTTGTGGTAAGAATTGTGACTGGTACTAGGAGAACACACACGAGGAAGTGACAGTTCACCTGAGGCAGTTAAGAAAGTCGTCACAAAGGACATCGTATGTGGTGGATGAAGTAACATTTGGCAATCAGAAAAAGGAAATATCCAGGATCCATTTCGTACGGATAGAAGCATGGACATAAAGGTGTGGACGTGCTTTTTATGGGAATGGTTTGCTGTCTTCTGTTACTGGAGCCGTGATGCGGGGTAGGAGGTGCATGATGATGAACACAGGTTGGGGCCACATTTTGAAGTCCCTTCTCTGCTGTTCTCAGGAGTATGGCTTCATCCACCGAGAGCAATGGGAAAACATTCACGATTTTTAAAGTGAGATAATGATATAATCTATTTTATAAATGTACGTCGTGTATAGAATTATTGATAGAGACAGAAGGACTGGGGAAAAAGTCTGTATTTTGAGACAAAGAAAAAGAGGGTCTAAATTCAAGCAATTTTGAGACCTTTTGAAGTATAATAAATAGAGCACAGTGACCCCTTTGATCTAGGAGAAGAATGACAGGGAGAAGTTTATAGAATCATGGCTTCACTGAGCGATGAATGATAATTACACTAACGGTAATAATGAAGGCAAATGTGGGGGGAAAAATATTTCTTTGGGACGTGATGGGTGTCTGTAATATGGTAGAACATTGGCATGGAAACGTCCAGGAAGCAACTAGAAAATCAGCTCTGTAGACCAGAAGTGATGGATGATGTAGTATTGTTCATCTCAGCAGAAGAGAGTACTAACATCGATGAAGATATTGATATCTAAAACATGCTCCTTTAGCCTGTAGAATCAATGGTTTCCCAAACATAATAGCACAAATTTCTTGCTCATTCCGTCATAAAAATTGGTATCATGAGGCTAGAGATACATCCACTTTCTTCGTATTATTTGGGATGGGTTTAAGTTATGTCACAGTAATAGATAAATGAAAAATCACAATGGCTTATGACAACAAAAGTTATTTCTCATTCACACCACAGACATGTCACGTGTCTGCACGTCGGGTGGCATGTTATTTCAGATCATTCTCATCAAGAAGTGGGTTCACATAGCATCCACCATTTAGAGCATAGCTAACAGCCACGACAGAAGGAAAAAGTAGGAATCATTCGCCAGCCGTTTAAATTCTACCCAGATGTGACACGTCTCGTTTTCGCTAATATTTCTCTGTCCAAAGCAAGTCACATGGCCATACCCAGTTTTAAACCGATTAGACCTACAACCCTATGATAAGTCCTGCAGGAAACAGCATTTTTAGGGCCTCGAAACTGTGCCGTTTGATACTGTATTGGCGGATCCAAGTAGTTTTATACATTTGTCGAAACCCACAAAATGTAGTGTGTAGTCTGGGCTCCCTGCTGGCTTTAATCTGTCTAATACACTAGCAGCGTTACAGTCCTGCAAAAATGCTCTGACGAGGCCATTCTGAAACTTCTGACATTTCATAACCTTTTGGGTACTGAATGCTATAATCACGATTTGAATTTCCAGCCCCAGCCCCTGCTCTTCCTATGCCCTAAGCTCCAGCCAAATTCAACTCCTTCTATTTCTTGTAAATGCCTTGGGCTTCTCCCTTATCCTCATGCCTGATGTGCCCTTGACTTTCTTTCCACGTGAGCAAATCCCACCTGTCTTTCAAGGCTCGGGTCAAGGTCTTCGCCGACTATTTCCCTGTCAACAACAATTTATACTTCCTCTGATTTTATACGGCAAGGTATATGTGTAGATATGGTGAAAACAACGAAGAAGAGAAAATCAGAGATGGGTACACGCACACACAGACACATCCATGCATACCGTGATAAATAGAGTTGTATATTAGTGCAAGAAGGTGATTGAAATGCTATGATGTTTGTGTCTTTCTCTATTACAAAACAGACATCCAAATGAGAAGGACTCACAGCGCCTTTGATTTAGACTGAGTTGAGGTTTTTTTTCCCCCATTTCGTGTCAGTTGTGGCCTTTTAGCTATAAAAATATTGATAATGCTTCCTTCTCTCCCCCAAACCCTCAGTGAGTCTATTTCGCAGATTTGTACTTCTGTAATTTCGAGACTTGCTTTAAAAAAATACCCGTTTCACTAGATCGGTAGACTTGTTCAGCAGTAATGTGTGACTTTCTTAGATTTTTTCTAACATTTGCACCACTGTCTATGCTCGGACGTGTTGGAAGAGTAATGTAGTCAGTTCTATGAGATTCCTAGAACAACAACTCCTAATATCATAGCAGGGAGTGACTTGCTGCGTTTAAGTGTAAATATTGTGTTCCCCACTCGAGATGCTTTCTAGAATCTGTCATTTAGGCTGCAGGCCACTCCAGGGCATGCGTCTTGCTATCACAGTGTCTTAGTACAGTGCATTTTACAGTGATTTTCAACAACCTGAAGAGTGACATTATCACAGTCGGATGTCCTATCGCACCTTCCAGTGGGGACCCTCGTTCTTCAGGTCAGTACAAATGGAGTTTAAAACAGTGTTTAGCCACTAAGGCTGCAAATTCAGGGAGGCACAGGCTGGGAGCTATAACCCTGCAAAGGTATTATTTACAGCAGATGAAAGGTTAGTTAGGTGTGCTGTGTGTTTCTGTGTGAGTTTCCTCTCGCGTGATTTAAAGAATTGGTTGAAATGTCTTCGTATTAATTCCTGTGCCACAAAATTAGAAAATAAAACAACACATTGGTATTTCATAGATAACCTCAAATCCATAAAAGAACAAGAAGTAAAAAAAAAAAAATAGATCGACAGATATAGATATTGATAGCAATATGGATAATAGTATATTAGTTCCCCAGGGCTGTCAAAAAAAGGTACCACAAACTGGGTACCTTACAACAACAGAAATTTATTATCTCAGTTCTGGAGGCGAGAACTCTCGAATCAAGGTGTCAGCAGGACATGCTTGCTGTCACACCCTAGAAGAATCTTTCTCTGAATCGTCCTAGTTTCTGGGGTTTGCCAGGTATCTTTGGAGTTCTTCGGCTTGAAGGTACATCGCTTCCCGTCACTTGGCTGTCTTCTCCCTGTGTCTTCACGTTGACTTCCCTCCACGCTTGTCTGTTGCCGTGCCAGGAATGTGTATTAATTTGTAATTCTCTGTTTCTCGATATTTGTCAAAGAATAAGATTAAAGACCTTCTCTCCTGCTCTCTTATGCCACGTCGCTTCCTCTTGCTCCTCTTTCCACTTTTTTTTTTAAATATAAGGTGAATTTGTTTTAGAGTTTCCAGTTATAAAAATAGCACATGCGCACTACATGCCACAAAGAATTTTTTTTTAATTGAAGAGTAAAACAACCAGTCATAAACCTATGCCCAGCAATGAAATCTTTTGATATTTTGATGTATTTTCTACTCGTGTTCTGCACTTTTATTTAATCGAATAATAAGTTATATCCAGATGCATCTTATATTTTTGAATTGCAGAGGTAAATATAGATTTTCTAATGCTATTTAAAATTCTTCATCCAACTCTGAACAACTACATAATATTCTACTTTATGTTTCCCTATGGTGTACATTGTTAACTTCCTAAAGTTAGAGATTTAATCGCTGCTATGTTTTTTCATTATAAATAATGCTTTAATGAACATCTTTATGTCAGAAAGAGCTGTTTTCATTTTAGATTCTTTATCTTCTATTTTTTTTTGGCTAGACTCCCAGACTTTGTCAAATTATAGATAAAGAAACTCTATCAAACTATGGTAAGGATTTTAGTGAATGACAGCATATTTACTTATTAAAAGTTATAGGTCAAGGCTGATGAGCATGTAAAATACAATATTTTTAAAATAATTGAACTGTCTTTCCTAATGATCCTATATTCAATGAGAAGAGTCAGAAAGTAACACATTTTAGTTCCAGTCAAATGTAGACCAATGTGAAAATGTAAATAGTCCTTTACACATGCGCTCTATTATTTTAAGTAAAACGTTCACCTTCTTAGATTTTTCTCTCTTTTCTTCTGCTCTCTCTAAAATTATATTTAGGGGAATCAGACTTATGTGACTTACTAGTGGCCAAGAGTCTGGGATAGTGAAGGTCAGACTAAGCCCTATGGATTCTTGCTGGGTCCCTTGAAAGGCTGGTCTGGCCCACTAATTGGTGTGGACATTGCAAAGACATCTCTGTCTCTCAGCTTTTCATAACCACAAGCTGATGTCTACAGCCTCGGTCATTTGGCCCCTGATGTAGCAGCCCACATCCTTGGCCTCTTCCCTTAGACCCCAGGCCTCTGCTGACCACCTAAAAGCCTGGTCTTTTCTCATGCCCCGATTGGAGCATGAAGGCACCTCTGTGCGCTAAGCACCAAGAACAGGCCTCAAGGGAACGAATGGGAGCATTTTCCTAAGCTAAGCTCGTTTTCTGTCACCACCTCCTGTTACCATTTCTGCCACCATCACTTAGGAAGTGGCTGCATATAAGAAGTCTCTTTTAAAAAAAAACAATGCCACCTTCCTCTGTCGTGCTGCTAGGTAAATGCGTCCCGTCTGCCAAGTGCCATCTTTCCTCTGTCCACACGGTGAGGTTTAGGAGGGAAATAAGAACCAGGATTCTCATTCCTTTTGAAACTTTCTGCTATTCCCCTTCTTTGCCCACAGTCCTCTGGCTCAGAACTGGTGGGCTGAGGACTTTGATTTCCTCTGCCACATTCTTGATTCTTCCACTCAGAGCACCTGGTAAAACTCGAAGACCAAGTCTGGCCAGCTGCCCTTTGCTCCAGGCGAGAGAGGACGGAACTTTCCCCCCTCCCCCACCCCACGCCTTTTAACAAAATCGGGGTTTCAGGCCCACTGTCTCGTTATGGAAACAAAAAATCCAATTTTAGATGTCAAAGAATGAGCGGGAACTCTTTCTTTTTCTTCTTATTCTTGCTGTAAGAATTTGAATTCTCTCCTACTACCAGGCTGACGGGTAGTTCAAACAGATTAGAGAAAAGGTAAAGTACACACAGCTGCTGAGAGAGAATCCCATTTGAACGTTTAGAGATATCGGCATCTTTGAAGTTGCTCAAATCCTTTCTGGGAATGCTCATGGCTCCCTAAGCTCCTGCCTTATCTTGCCAATCCATGTTCTAGGAGTCCCCTGCCTCCCGTGCAGACAAATGATGCTTCCTGCTTCTGCGTACTTGCTGATGCCGTTCGCCTGCCAAGGATACGCTTCCCTCCTCCCATCTTTGGTACTGCATCTTCCTGTCTACTTGGTATTTCAGGAGTCTCTGGTTGCACCAGCCATCCATTCTATGTGTACAGCTGGACTTAGTACCGCGACACATTGATTTTTGATGAATTTTTCTTCCATGAGAGACCCGTCGATATCAAAAGCTGTCTCCTACTCATCTGTGAATCCCCAGTGACCCAGAATCCTGCACTTAACAAGCGCTCACTAAATATTTGTGAAGCAAATAAAGAAAACAAATGGAGAGTGTGGCAGAAAAGGGATCCTAAATGGTCGTTGTGTGCTACCTCTTTCTGCGTTCTGAGCAGCCCCCAAGTGATAGCAACAGTGGCAAACGGGCAACAGAGAGTATATAATACACGCTGCCCAAGGCCCACATGCAAACAATCCCTCAGGCCAGCCGTGTTCATGGGGCGCATGAACCTGCCTCAACCACTCCAGCCCATCTCTAATGGAAATCTAATGGAAATCATAAATTACCGAAACAGGTCCACAGGTGTTGAAATTTACTACTGTGTTGACTGCTGGCAAGGTCCGAAACTGAAGAATGATGCCCAACGTGCTACAAAAATGAAATATTTATTACATTCATATTCTCCCTCCAGCTTTTTTTTTTCTTTGAACGCTTTTTTTTTTTTTTTAATTTTCCCTTGGTGGCAAAATAATAAAGCGTGAGAATTTCAGGACAAACCAATTTGCACTGGCATTTTTAGAAATTTTGTTAAATAATTCTGTTTAATGGTTCAAAGCATTTTTATACAGACGCAACTTCATGAATTCTAAATAAACCTTAAAGGCAAAGAGGGCGGAAGTGTTTTAGCTCATGAATTAATCTGCACTTTACTCATCACCGGATACTGTATCCAGTTTTTCCAACTTCACCAGCTTCTAACCGCTCAGAGCCCAATTAGTCGCCTTAAGGAACATTCGAGAAGCCAGAATCCGGAAGTAGTTCGTAAAGAATATCGTTTGGCTTGGAAAAAGGTCATGGGGAGGGTTCTACATAAAAACAGAAAAAAATAAAATAAAAAAGATATCGAATCTGTGATTCAATCTGTGATTGAAGAGCATAGAACAGAGTTCATGGAGTCACAGAAGTGTCACCTCTTGATGCCTCTCTCCTCCAGGGCTGCAGGCATCGCCTGACGAGGCCAGCGTTGCCTTCTTGGGCTGAAGTTAGATTAACGTTGTTTTTCTCAAAATTTAGAAAGCAGACGCTGCAGCTATAGAGAGTGACTAGAAATGGCGCGCCAATGAAACCTTCAATGAACGACGCTTCGCTAGATAAATGGCAATTGTCGTTTCAACGGTGTTTGCGTCTTTCCGGCTCTCTCTAGAAGGGAGACTCCATTTGATGCTTGTCTTTTAAAGACTCGATTATTTATTTCCCTTTTAAACAAATGAAGACCTCGAGCTCGGGGCTTTGGCCTCTGCCAATGTGTTTATAACTCACATTTAAAAACTTTGCATTGTTTTCACCCCATATTTTTTTAGGGCTACCTTCTTCCCAGTTCAGATATAAATAGTCGTCATTTTCCATTTTATTATTCACACAAAATTTCATGTAAAGCACATTTAAATATTTCAGAAAGAGACTCAATGCCACATAAGCAAAGCATCGAGTGAGTACAAATGTAGATGGTACTTGATAAGGTAAAATCATGATTGAACTTTGGGGAAAACTGTTTTAGTGGGTACATCTGTGTCTGCTCCTCAGTAAGAGACAGCAAAGCTGGGTGATAGAGACCCAGGTAACAGCCTCCGACCTTGAACTGGGAAATATAGCTGGTCAGGTTCTAATTTCCTGGGCCGAGAGCGGAGACGTAATCGGATCCAAGACTTAAGCCTTAGACCCGGATGCTGAATTGAGGGCCAGATTCTTCTAAAGAGCTCAGTTAGCCATGCTGTGAACTGGACCTCAGTAAAATTTTTCACAAGCAACAGATGGAAACCACATGGGAAGAGAAAGAATAATAAAATCAGGTATCGGGATGCTGATGGCCCCCTGTGCCCCATAAGTTCATATACACCCCTTTGTTAAGATGTCTGTAAGTATTCTTCTTACGTTATTATTATTATCATCATCATCATCGTTATTAATTTGATTTACTTTGTCTTCAACACTGGTGCGTGTGGATTGGCGAGACAGAGGCAAATTAAGAAAAAATGACCGGGTAACAATTTTATTTTCCCGATAGAACATAAAACAGGAGATAAGAATGATTCTGTCTAATTACAAAACGCTAGTGAGCACTTAAAAAGATGGCATTCAGGAAATAACGTCATTTAAACCAAGTATTTAAAATATAAATTTTAAAGCAATTTAATCTTTTAAACAATGCCGAAAGAAAGAGTAGGGAAGTAAAGGGTGATATAAGCCATCTTCTGGGAGGCTCTCCTGTTCTGAGAAAATCATCATATCTCACACACCTCGATGGACCTGCAGTTTGTTGAGGAGGATGCCCCCATGTAACGTTGCATACTCGCTCATCTGAAACTCATATTTGAGTGAAAACTGAAAAGTATATAATGCAGTTTTATATTTTGACGCTTCGTATGCCACAACGGAACACGGCTGTGAACGTGCATTTTCACGGCGATGGTCAGTGTTAAAAATCTCAGGATTAAAATGAAAACAAGTGTAACGCCAATACTTTTTAAAAATAATACATCATCTAAACATGAGTTCCTTGATGCAAGAAGAAGACCGTCAGAGAAAAAGCTAGTCTGACCATTTGAAATAAATAAAATACATCTCAGATACACTCAAGAATATTAGGACAGTTTTCCAGATTTCAAGGATGAGGCGGTGGCCATTGACTGGAAAAATCATCAAGCTGATTGCAGAGCCCTTTGCTATGTTAGAATAACGAGAACCATCTGATTGCCCATCTTCAGCGACACCGTGGATGGGACTCTGAATGCCTTTATGTTAAATGCTTTCTTCTCAATAACACTTATGTGTCACATTCTTTGGTAGTGGCTTCTCACACTAATCCTGGGCTTGGCTATGATTCTCGTGCTCACAGGACAGTAGCAAACTTCATGCGAACAGAGGCTTCAAACGCTGTACGATTTCATTCCTATGTGGAATACAAAAGGGAACAGAATCACAAGGATCACTAGCTCTGAGTAATTCTGCAGTAAAGACATGTCTTTGCTGGTATTTAATAGCTTTCCCAACATACTTGAAAGTAAAAGGTTTGCAGAACAGAAAATTTATTAACATTTTGTTTAACGATCGTGTTTTACTAGGAAATAATGGCTTAAGGCTGTCTCCTTATTGCAGGCAAGAAAATCGGAATCTGAGAACCACATATCGGCATTTCCAATGATTTGGAGAAAATATTGTCAAGGACGAAAAAAAACATCAGGGAACACATTATGAATTGTTTAAATATTTAATTTTTTAAAATTACACATGATATTTACTAAGAAGCCATTCCTTTTTATAGCAAAGAGTTCATAAAGAAATAGTCAATTGATTTCTTCAAAGAAAAATGACAGCATACGAAGTCATTTGGGTGTTTAAGAATCTTTCATTTTGATTGTGGTGTTTCTGACTCTCAATTTTTAAAGGAGTCAGCTGGTACATTATTATATATAACCTGTCATTCTTGTACATCCATGTACTTTCAATTGCCTTGATCAATACAGGAAAAAATACTATAAATAGGACAGTTGAGCTTCATTAGTGTTTGACTCTCAGGAAAAACACTCATGGATGATTTTTGTTTGTTGAGAACTTTTTTTTTTTTGAAAGAAGAGAATAAAAATAGCAATTTTAAAGGGCCATCATGTGTTTTACGGATGCATCATAGATACAGCGGTCTGTGTAAAATACATACAGCTCACAAAGCCTTGGGATCTGAGAGTGATAAATATTTTTCACATTTATTTTAATTGGGGGAAGAAAATAAAAAGCAGCAAATACAAGTTCCGATCTGTGATTTTCATCTCTATTTACTTAATGTAACAAACTACCAGCGGATGTGGTTAATTAGAATAAATGGTTATGACAACTATCTCTGGAGTCAGACCTGCATTCATATTGTAGATTTATCTCTTAGGAGCTGTGTGGGCCCTACTTTGGGTCAGTGACTAGTGGGATTTGTAAGTCTCTGTCCTGTAGAATACTTGCAAGAATTCAATGAGATACACAGTATAGATGATTTAATATGGTACCTAGCACATAGTTAAATCTGATAGCGATTATTACAGTTAATTACTGAAAGAAGGGACAAGGAGTTCTTTGAAAACCTCACTTTGGTCAAAACGTGGTTGACCAGCAGGTAGGTTAAGAGCAAGTGATCTGGTCAGACTGACTAACTAACAGGTTAAGAGCAAGTGATCTGGTCAGACTGACTAACAGACTCACTAACTTGTTCCCACCCCAACTGAACCTAACTCTAACTAACTTCAACTAACTAACTATATAATCTGGTTGCAAAATCTCCATTACTTATATAACATCTCTGGTGTCGCTTATTCATTAGTAAAACAAGGACGATGATATTATTTTTTCTGAGGTTAAGAGAATTAAAGGTATAAATATGTTTGACGTGCTCAAGCCAGCATCAAGCACATACATTAGCTTTTATCATTAACCTGCTTCAAGAGGTTTCACTATGGTTCAATAACTGATAACACCGTTCTGTTAAAAACTCATGCCGTTCTTCTATATTCATGGACGCTTTTAGAAATCCGTATGAAAATGGGCCATGTTCAGAAAATGAGCTTCTGGGGAGGGGTCTAGACCCTTCAGAATTCAAGACTCTTAGGCATAAAATCAGGGCAGCAAATGTCTGAACAGTGCCCCAAAGCAGTTCTCATTTTCATCTGGGCTCCCAGTTCCTGTTTGCTTCCTTTTGTGAGATGCCATATGTGCTCGTAAACCTTCGAGAAGCTTTCTCCTTAGTGATCTCTACCAGCTTCTTCGCTCTGTTCATCTTAATACTCGGCAAGATTGAAATATCAACCCGGTACTCCATAAAACCTGTAAAGCGTGGGTTATTTCCAACCGCGGTCTTTGGATTAATTCCAAATCAGCACCGCAGAGCCCATGTCTGCTTACGCTGTAAACCAAGAAGGAAGTGTGTAGTATTTGTTTTGACAAGTTGGGCCCCACGGTGTTTGAGAATATGCTATTCTTCCTGTCTCAGCCTCGGAGATGTCATCGTA
>NW_006443292.1:2796846-2802668 GCF_000325575.1 Pteropus alecto | reverse complement strand
ATGTCTGTTTTAATGGCATATTTAAAGATTCCTGCCCATTAGCTCCATGTACCTTTCTCTCCGAAGTGGGTTTTTCTGCCATATGACTAGAACCTTTTCCTGACAGGGGGCCTTTACAAATAAATAAATAAACATTTGAGGCCAAATTTGTTCAAGAAATATGTATTCTAAGTTTCTCTAAGTTATTCATATTGTACTCTAATGTGTTAAAGGCCCTGAGAAGTCTTGCATTAAAAAAAAAAAACAAAAAAAAACCTGCCAGATTTTATTTAACTCAGACTGGCCAAACCTTTTAAACCATAAGCATTTAGAGAGACACTGTCTTAAAAGAAAAATGTATTCAATGAAACTGGTTTATATTGTGTCCTGTCAAATAACGTCAGCAATTTTCCATTCCTCTCATTTTCTATCTGCGTGTGTGTGTGTGTGTGTGCGCGCGGGCGCGCGCGGGCACGCTCATGTGTGGGTGTGTTTTCTCAAGTTGACCAACCCCCCACCCCCCAGGAAGGCTCGTCTTCAGCATCTTGACACAACAAAATTGTGCCTTTCCATCCTTCCCTGTCATCTCTAAGCTGACAATGGCTCTGCCTGCTCTAGATGGCCCCGACCCCTGCTTATATATATTACCTGTCGTTTATATCCCGGATCACCTTGTTTATTACCATCTTTCACAAATTCCAGTTGAGAGTGTAAGTTTCTTGAAATCGATATCACAGTTTAGTAAAAAAAAAAAAAAAAAAGTCAGCGTTACAGCTAGGCAGATGGATGAGGCCTCACAGCCCGGTTCTGTGCTTCTTGGCGGTCAAGCTTTAGACAAGCTTTTCGGTGTCATCCTTGGAGCTTTGCCCGTGGATTCGCTGCCACTACAAAGACAGGTCCATTACGTACAGTATCTGGCATACAGAGGACACCTGTCGCTGAGAGTGCTGCTGTCTCACCCCGGTGACACCCCGCGTTGCGTCTTCTATATCAGGGAACAATTTTGGTCACCTGTTTAATTAACGTGATGCTACTATTTGCTCTCCGAAAAGTTCTTTAGCTTCTGTCATCCCATCTGGAATGTTTCAAGCAATAGGCATAGAGCGGAGATGAGAACGTGCAAAGCGTGTCGCGGGGGGAGAGGGGCTGGAGGAGGTGGCTTTGAGCGTTTAGCGACTCCTTCGCTCCACGGGCCGCTTGGCCGCTTCTGCCCCAGTGCGGGGATGAAGGCACACACCTCTCCTCTCGTGTTTCACAGTGTTTTCCCGTCTTGATCTGAAATGTCTGAAGAACGTGCCCATTTCACATGACACCCACCAAGCCAAAGGAACGATGATCGATCCTAAAATGAATAGCGTGCCTTGTCACTTTTATAGCTCCGATGCCACTTTCTCCGATGCAGAATCTTCGTGAGAAAAATAGTGGCCTTCACGAACATCTCACATACAGACGCCTCATTGTTTTTGCTCGCGCTGTTTCTCTGCACTTGGATATAGAGGCAATAAATTTCCAGGGAAATGAAACTCACTTATCAGATTTCCCAGCATCAAGTTTCATATTAGGGACAAAAAGAAAAATCTGTCTAACTGGACTCGATATAGCTGTAAACCAATATATGTAAGCCGTATCAGAGATTAAACCTTCATCTATGCATTTATAAGCTTCCCATTTTGCTGTGGGAGAAATAACAGTTTCCTTGGCTCTTATTTAATGATGCAAAGTAGTCCCTAAAATAATAAATAGAATCCATTCAGGCAACATTCAAAAGATGAAATAGTCCCTCGAAGAAAAGCATGAATCAAGTGAGCTCACTTCACCTTTGAAAATACATGTGAATTTTCTAAGTTTTCAAGACACTATTTTGTTATTCTTTTGGTGATGCTATCGGATGCACTAAAACCCGGTACTTTATGAGGCAATTTAAAGTTTCTCTTTTAGCAAAAAAAAAAAAAAAATTACACTCCAATGATTTTTTTTAAAATTTGAGATCAAGTTATAACCAATGTAATTTTAATATGACTTTGATTTACATTTTGGTATTTCCATTTTTTTCCCCACAAAATACTCGGGGTTTCATATTAATTTTAAAAGTTTAAATAAAGAGTTATTCTTAAAAACAACAAAAAAAGGAGCAATAACCACAAATGATTTTTCTGCACAACATTGCAGAGCTAGTTTGAAGAACAGAGAATGAGAGAGATACACTGTAATTATCGGTATCTCTATTTTATGTGTGGATTTTTATAAACACGAGCCTACAAGTGCAAACACACACAATAAATGTACGTTCAAGTTATTGCACATACTATGTACGCTTAAAATTTTAATTAAAGCCGTTAGCTATGACTCTCATTTAGCAGCATGTAAAATGAGTAATTGTGCTTGTTGAAAGAAATTAGCAAAAAAACTGTGAAAGAACAACTCATGGACCCACAACCTTCCAACCAAGGAGAAGTTAATAGGGGAAAAAATCAGAAAGTAAAAACTGATCTATCTCCTTACTGGTGCTGCTTCTCCGAATGAGCTGTGATGTATTGTTTATATGCGATGTTTTTAATTTATAGTGCAAGAGGTCCAACATCCGTCCTTACTGTGAAATGTGCGTGGCTGCACATTTATTTTAACCAAAAAAAATTTTTTTTAACACAAGATGCGATCGCCATTGTATGGGCATCTTCAAGTCAAAGCGTCTGTACAATGTCCGATTTGAACATTTGGACAAACAACTCCAATTTTAAACTCCTGTGTTTAAAGGGAGAACTTTAAAAAAAAAAACACTTAAAAACTTTATAATTGTACAGAAAGGTACCACTGATACGCATGTAGGCACTCGTAGTTTAGAAGAATGTTTTGAACTCGTATAAAAATAAAAGGAGTTTGTAAAATGGAAAAAAGAAAGAAAAAAATAAGAGACAAGAAAGGGAAAAAGAAAAAAGAAACCCTTCTTTTGAATAAGAGAAAATAGCGCACCAAAGGAGATCATCATGACGTTCTGATCCGTTGAGGAATCGCGGCTCGCCTTTGTTGAACAATTTGCTTCTCAGGAACTTTGGTCAGTGACATTTTATGTGACAAGTTTGTTGTTTCTGAGCCACCATTTTGGACAGACAAGGCTTAAATAGCATGTCGGTTGATTTTATTTCAATACAAAAAAAAAACCCATTTTGCATAATTACAGTTTTTCCTGAATCTATTAGTGATTCGGAAAAAAAAAAAAAATCCTCTTGTTTTTCTCTTCTTTAAAAATAGCCCACGCCTCTCTAAATGAACCTGAAAAGTGCATGGAAATTGTGGTTTCAATGACGGCCCTTTCCGATCGCCGCCACTAGGAGGCACTGCAGCCTGCTTTATGAGGGCCATGAAATTGGCGACGTGAATATTCCACACAAACATGGCTCTGGTGTCATTCCCTATTTAATGGCTGTCAGTGAGGGGGAAAGACAACGTGGCGGGTAATTAAAACCAAATTGCAGGCAGGAGATGACTGCACAAGAATGATATTGTCATTAATACTGATTTAACATGCACCTGGGTAAGGTGAGGGAGTGCACCTAGGGAGTTCTCACAGACGCCAGGGTTGCCTGATTTAAAGATGTAGTGTTTCCAGCTGAAGCATGTTTAAAAACTGAATAAAACCATCATATTATGACAGCAGAAATAAAACGGAAACAAATGTTCTACATATGTCTGTTTTTTGAAAAAAGAAAAAAAGAGAGAGAGAGAGAGAGAAAGAGAAATCTTCCACGTCTTCCAGCTCTGAGGACCAAGCATGTGTCTGTCCCTCTGAAGTTCAAAAGTATTTTTGCAGAAGGCTTTTTTTTTTTTTTTCTCCCTCCGTTGCTGGCTTCTCATGTACACGCTTGTAATCTGTTCGTGTAGTTTTCTGTTTTCATAAAACTATAGAGATGGAACATTTGATTGAAGTAAACAGCATCGACAGACAAAAATCGTACACCATGGGGAAAAGATTTCTATTCCAGAAACATTTTGGGAGAGGTGTTTAGCTCATGGGCTTCAAAGATTTTCCATTCATGAGGAACACCTTACTAGAACAATTGAAATTTAAGCCAGAGTCGTGGTCCATAACACTTATTGGATTGGCTCGCTGCCGTGAACCCTCAAACACCAAGTAGATTCTCTCTTATTTTAGTGCCCCTGAATTACTTTTTATTTTTAATGACAAGTGGCAAAACTCAGAAGGCAGTAATCAGAGTTCGAATTAAGTAGTCTATTTTATTTAAGATATGCAAAGTAACCTGATGGATATTTCATTAATTACACATTTCCATATTATGACTAAGATTAAAATTTACATCTCTCCCTCACTAGAAGAAAAGCTCAGTGGTTTAGATCACGTCGAAATTAAAAACAACCTCGTATTTAAAAGATCGTGGGTCTTTTAAGGCAGAAAGTGTACCCAAATTAATTGTGTTTATGGAGAGGGAAAAACAGTTACAGTTAGGCTCTGATTGATAAATCTCCTTCTGGTTTCGTCCTAAATGAAATGTGTGTTATAGGAATGGCTATCCTTCTGCCTGGTGCCAAAAGAGATGAATCGTTAGGATTGTCATGAAGATTTATAATCACACCATAAAGAAAGTAAATCCAAAGAGCATTCTTTGGCCAATAAAGAACATATTATAGGAAAGATCTCACGAAACAGCGTCAGGTAGGAAAAGCTGATCGGATGTCATGGTTCCCAGAACTGGACAAGAAGCCGTTTTAATACCCAAATCACGAATTACAGAGCGGTGACCGGGTCTTCTCAATTTTTCACCCAGCGCTTTGCTGTTGATGCTTCGTGTGAGTCTTCCATTTACAGATCTCTGATTTATGTATTTATTTGTGGGTTTGTGCTTTCACTGTTAGGGATGGTGGCTGGATTCTAGAGCAGATAGCTACACACACACACACACACACACACACACACACACACACACACACACACACGGAAGCTTAAATAATGTTGATAAAGAAAAACGGGTAAAAGTTGGAACTTTTGCCTTTAGGAAGGAATACAAGAATATCGTTGAAGCTTTGGTCCCAACCGTTGGCAGCTGAGATTTCAGAGGCCAGCGGGAGAGATGCGACAGAAAAGCACGTTATTACTCTTGCCCTTTGTAAAATGCCAGAGAAATTCTCCTCCAGGAAAGAGATTCTCTGAGACGGCGACACTTATTGGCCACCCGGTTCGGTCCAGGCGCTTCACAAGCAGACCGATGGTCGAATATACCCAAACTCATTGTCGAATTCTGTTCTCACATTTGAACTGGGGGAAAAAAAAAAAGTCAACAAAGCTCGTCCCCACTCAAGTCTGAGGATTATCTGGGATCAGTGGCTTTTATGAGGGGGAGGGAAAAAAAATCTCTGTGGTCTCAGAGGAGAAATAACTTTAGAGAGACGAGTTGCTTCATATTTCAGGCTCCACAAAAGACCACAGCGTCTGAAAGCCCAACTGTGATGGAAAATTACTGATATGAGTGAGAGGGACAATTATTTAGAGGGAGGGGAATGCTTTGTTATAATTAATATTGACTTAAGGACAGCCACATGTGGCAGGTCTTCTTGTTCCGACTGGTCTGTACCAGGGCACACGTGCTGGGGACATGCTCGGTGACTGAGGGATCAGCGTTCAAGCTCACTTTCTGATTTTCACCCCGTTTACTTTTGGATGGAACCTGGCAGTCACCGCCTCTTGAACTGTTCTCCCAAGTTGCCGGTGGAACAAATATAATTTTTCAGCAAGATGGCTGCTGCCAGAAGCAGGCTCAGAAATGTCCATTTTAATTAAACATTTTACTTTCAATTACATTTCACAGTTTGCACATGGTGACACGAGCTTT
>NW_006443292.1:2771550-2796798 GCF_000325575.1 Pteropus alecto | reverse complement strand
GGAAATTGTTGGTGAAAACGACTCACGTAGGAAAAACTCAGAGTTTTCTTCGATTTGATCGATGGGGAGTTATTTTCAAGAATAGAATAGTAGCAGGTTTTCTAGACTTAGGGATAAATTTCAAGGTGTCTGAGATCAAGGACCATCCCAAACCGATAGATGGGCAATCATTTGACTAACAGCAGATGTGATCTCTATTTTGGTATGTATGCCATTTATCGAGATCAGTGAAAAAATATGGCTATGCAACTTTACTATGTTTCTGTATCACAATAAGCTGTAGAAATTTATAATTTTCATTCAAAGCTACCCAAAATGTACAACGTACCCTAAACAGCAAATTAAACGCACTTGATTCCCATCCTCCAGAAGCTTGTAATACAAGACACACACTCACACACTACTCATTTTGTTTCAAACAAACATATGAACACATATTTCAGAGACCTTTTCAGATGCCTCCAGATTAAGAAAGTGTCTTTGCTGCAACGAGATAGGAAACACATTCCTGGCTCTTCTGGAATTCACCACTTGAATTATTTATCATTCCAAGAAGGCAGAGAAGAACTATTTGGTCAGTGTGTAGGAGCATGCCTCATTTTAAGCAGATATAATTGGGGGAATATTGCTGCTCGGGCATCATCTTTTTAAATATGCATCCGAGAGGGGATTCCTGGCGGGAAATCAGTTTGCAGGAGACCATTTTATAGCGTTTAGAGTGAAACATCTGTGGGTTATCATGCCCCCAACTTGGATTTCTGACTAGAAATTAAGCAGAAGCTGAAATTCCCCTGATCCAACGGCTCTGTCTGCCGAGCCCCTGCTAGTGGCCTCTGTGACAATTGCTGGGGCTAAGTCAGTCTGACAAGGAACAAGACAGGGAAAGGTTTAAACTGCTTCTTTCAATTGCACTTTTTAACAATGCTTTTTTTTTTGGTCATTATCATATGATTGTCAGATGTGCTCACCTTGTCTCCCTCCTTTCTTTCTTTCTTTCCTTCCTTCCTTCTTTCCTTCCTTCCTCCCTTCCTTCCTTCCTTTCCTTCCTTCCTCCCTTCCTTCCTTCCTTTCCTTCCTTCCTCCCTTCCTTCCTTCCTTTCCTTCCTTCCTCCCTTCCTTCCTTCCTTTCCTTCCTTCCTCCCTTCCTTCCTTCCTTTCCTTCCTTCCTCCCTTCCTTCCTTCCTTTCCTTCCTTCCTCCCTTCCTTCCTTCCTTTCCTTCCTTCCTCCCTTCCTTCCTTCCTTTCCTTCCTTCCTCCCTTCCTTCCTTCCTTTCCTTCCTTCCTTCTTTTTTTCCTTCCTTCCTTCTCTCCTTTCTTCTTTCTTCCTAAGAGAATAGGACCATTCCTTCCTTTTTTTCTTCCTTCCTTCCTTCTCTCTTTTCTTCTTTCTTCCTAAGAGAATAGAACCATAAAATATATTTATGTTCACATATTACTTAGTTATTTGGTTTTTTACTATTCATTTGAATTTTAGGAGAATCATTTCTAAAAGAATCGAGAGGTCAGAGTTTACATTGCATGAGATTATAAAAAGTATCTTTGTAATATAGGAATGCTTAGGCTTCTATTTCGTTCTTAAAGGAACACATTAAGAAAATAGCTTCACCAAATTTAGCTTCAGTAATTCTAAAGTCAGAAAAATATTCAAAAAAATACGCCAGCATAACTGTGAACGATGCTGGGCCAAGACTCAAGGTTAGCACTCTGCACAGAACGAACAATTTTACAAAGTTTACGCTAATTTTCGTTCTTTTTAAATAACTGCTTGCATGAGCTAAAACTCATGACAGCCACGTGACGGGATTACTGATTCTCAAAGGAAGAAACAGAAGGACCTAGGCTAAGTCACGTTGGGCTTGACGGTGTGGAGATGCTGCAGAACCCGACAGCTGATCCGGTGGGCCCACGCCTCCCACAGAACTGTGTGTGCATCCCATATAAGGAAGCAAAGCGTGCTCCTGAGCTAATCTCTGGAAAGACAAAGCCTTGGGAAGATCAGCTGGACCAAAACTCCCTGGAAAAGAGGCTGTGGGCCGCCCGCAAGAGAGTAGGCAGGACTGGAAGCGGAAAATGGCGCATGTGCAGAAAATCCATCCCTCTTGGGAACTGTGAAAAATACATGGCTCCACCCATTGAGCATAGATGCACAGATATATACATACGTGTGTACGCACACGCTCTACATATGTGTCTGTGTCTACTGGATGGGAAAAAAATGTCTTCGAAAAATGTTTTGAAATTAACCCACCATCGAAACAGGAAATCGTGGTAATTTTCTTCTAAATAGCCCGTCTCGTTGTTATTAAGGCTATTCTTGTTGCTTTACCATTTTACTAGTTTAAGAGGAGTATGCATGCAAAGTACGTGGTTGTGGATGGACAGGGTGACACAGGTCCCACTTGGCAGTCTTGTGCAGAGCCTGTTGTTTCGGCATAATTATAAAAGCACATCTTTTCACTCTCAAAAGTGTCCCTAGTACAATTAATATGGACACGGTGAATAAAAGGCACGTGAAGTCACACACGTCCAAATCATGACGTGTTACCTGTACCTAGAGCACTGGAGGGTCTCTCACGAAGCAAATCCTGAGAAATATTTGATAGATCATTCAGCAGCTCTGCCATCTTGCTTGGGGCTTGGGGCAGAATGGCAGCGTGACGGCAGGTGAACAGCTGGTACGTGGCGCAGGCAGAGCAGATGCTCGGTATTCTTCCTTTAAAACTTCCATGATTTTGGCAATCATTGAGATGAATCCATTGATACGAGGAAATGGAAAATTCTTTCTTTTAGGTGTGCCTCCAGCAACATGATAACAATGCTACGTGGCTCTAAGGAGTAATTTATTACTAACCATCTATCCAGCTTAGTACGAAGGAGGCTAGATTTCTATCTGCTATCTTAAAAAGATCTTACGTATAATCTCTTCTTTGAGAATTAAATGGTAGCAGATATTTATGTTTTGAATTAATAGTTCAGGGATATTGTTGACAAGTTACAAAAGTGTATCGGCTTTAAAGAATTAGTTTGAAAGTTTAAACTTTTAAAAGTTCGAAATAGCTTGTTCCAAGATATCCTGCCCTAATCCTTGGGACTGTGAGCATGATAAAAGATCACACCTTGATTATATTATATCACCACATGGCAAAAGTGACTTTGCACATGTGATTAAGGTTACTAATCAGGAGATTGAATTAGTCAAAGGGGACATCGTCTGGCTGAGACTAGTCTAATAATTGGGGCCTGTGTCACCCTGCCCATCCATGATCACGAGTTTTCAGAATAGAATTTTCTGTGACAGATGACAGAAGAGAATGACTGGGAGAGACTTCACACGTGAGAAGGATGTGGCACAGTATTGGTTCCTAACGTTGGGGAAGGCTACGAGACAAGACATGCAAGTGGGTTCAAGAAGCACTGAGCAGCCCCTCACTGATGGCCAGCACGGTGACAGGCACTTTAGCTCTATAGCAGGAAGCAGGTAAATTTTTCTAAGAACGAGAAGGAGCTTTGAGAAGGAATCTGAGATCCAGTGGAGAACCAAGATGGCCGACTCCTTGATTTCATCTTTGTGAGACATGGAGCAGAGAAAACCCACCATGGACTTCTGATGTACAGATCTGTGAGATACCAAACGGTTTTTGTTTTAAGCTTCTGTTTGTAATTTGTCACATGGCGAAAGCTAATAAAAGTAGTGTAACTCTTCCAATTTCGTTCATCTCTTGCAAAATTATTTTGGATATTTTAAGGGCTCTTGATTTCCATATACATTTTAGGATTGACCTGTCAAATTCTACAGAGGCCTGCCAATTACATTAAAACACAAATTTACTTCTTTCCAAACCCAATACCTTTACCTCTTTTTCCCTTTTTCCTTATTGCTGCTGCTTGAATTCACAGAAAAATGTTAAATAAATGAGGACATCCTTCCCACGGGTTCAGTTTTAGGGATAAACAATTCAGTATTTAACATTAAGTTTGATGTTAGCCATGTTTTTTTTTGTTTTTTTTTTAATAGATGTCTTTCACAAAATTAGAAATTTTCATTTTATTCTCAATTTGCCAAGAAATTTACTCACCGATGTGTGTCGAAATTTGTAAAGTGCTGTTTCTGCCTCTATTCAAGTGATACTGTGGTGTTTTTCTTTATTCTAAAAATATGGAGCGTGGCATTCATTGTTTTTTGGATGTTAATCTAAGCTCGCCTTCCTGGAATAAACCCCATTCGTCGTGATGTTTGATGCTTTTTATATGTTGCTGGAGTTGGTTCACTTATAATGTTTTGTTAAAGAGAGCCACGTCACTGTTTACGAGGGAGACTGGTCTGTAGATTTCTTTTCTTGTGGTGTCTTTGTCAGACCTCAGTTTCAGAGTAATAACGACCTCATAGCATGAGTTGGGACAGGTTTCTCTCTCTTCATTTACTGAAAGAGCTTCTGATACATTGGTGTCCTTTAAATATTTTATAATATTCACCAAAGAAATCCTTTGAGCTGGGAATTTTCTTTTTTGACCATGTTTTTACTTATCTACTTAATTTCTCTACTCGCTATCGATGTATTCAAATGTTCTACTTCTTTGTGATTCAATTTTAATCATTCGTGTTTTTAGGATTATGTCTATTTCATCTAAATTGTCTAATTTTTTTTTCGTAGTTGTCGATCATATTTCTTGATAATCATTGAATTAACAAGTTTAGTGGTAATGTCTACTCTTTTCTTCCTGGTTTTGATACTTTATATCTATTGCTTTTTTCAGTTTGGGTAAAGGATTACCAATTTTGTTGACCTTTTTAACAAACCAACTTCTGAGTTCATTGATTTTCTTTCATTTTTCTCTTTTCTATCTCATTGACTTCTGTCTTTATTATTCTTGTTATTTGGCTGGCCTTGAGTTTAGTTTGCTTTTATTCCTCTGAATAATTAAGGTGGAAGCTTAGATCTTTAATTTGAGACTTTTCTTCTTGCCTAAAATAGACATTTAAAACTGAAAATATCTAAGTGCTTCCTTAGTTACATCCCTCATTTTTATAATTTTTCATACATTATACTTTCATTTTCACTCAGTTCAAAATATTTTCTGCTTTTCTACCTATTATATGATTTAGGTAGTTGAAGTAGTTCACCATTAATGATGAAGCAACTATATTTTTATTCGTTTTTCTAAGAATGTGTTTCATGTATTTTGAGGCTCTGTTATAATTGGTGTATTTTCCTGCAGCACTCAACTTTATCAAAATAAAACGTCCTCTTTTTCTGTAGTAATATTTCCTATCACGATGTTATTTTGTTGATATTACTATGGCCACTCCAGCTTCCTTGTGGTTATTGAAAACTGTCATTGATTTTCTTCATCTCTTTGTTCAGTAATTTTCCTTTAACTGCTATTATATTTGATGATTTGGGAGAAGATTAGATGGCCTCCTTATTAATCCATAGCCAGAAGTCCTTCCAGTAAATAAGAATTTATAGGAGCTTTATAGCTATACTTAATGAGGCTACGAAAAATATACATGAATGAATTTTAAAATATGAAATACCAGAAGAGAAATAGGAACTATGGAAAAGAATGGAAATTATAGAACTAAAAAGTACGATATCCCAGGATGTGCTTAACAGCACAATAGAAACGATGGAGGAATCAGTGGATTTGACAATAGATCAATAGAAATAAATCAATTTTGAAAGCAGAGTGATTAGAGCAATCACTAAAAAACAAAAAAGGATGTATAGCTGATAAGCACATAGAGAAGATAAAAAGATATAAATACTCAACCCAAAAGAAGGCATGAAAAGAAAGAAAAAGTCACAATGGGGCAAACAAATAGCAAGAATGCAGGCGTAATCCCTTGTAAACTGAAAATTACATTAAATATAAATTGTCTAAACACTCAAATTAAAATGCAGAGAATGTCATATTATAAAGAGGCAAGACCCATTCATGTGCTGCCTGTAAGAAACACAACTGAAATATAGTTTAAAGGTAAAAAAAAAAAAGGAAAGGAAAATCATAAGAACAGTGGATTAAAAAAAAAAATCACTAAAGGGAGATCATCAAAATTAATACATGAAAAGATAAAGGATGTAAAACTGTACATGACACGAAAAGATATTGTCTATGCCTAGAGCATAAAACCAAGGTACTAGGCATATTGTCACTTGACTCCTTTGTATATTCTAAAATATACACTCAGATTTAGTGAAAACAGGAGAACTCAATGAACTATATGATTGGGTTTGTACTCTGATAGTGTCACGAGCCCGTATGACACCAATTTTCTTTTAAGTATTTATTTGGAGGATAATATGAAGAATGTGCATTGAAGAATGTGCATTGAACACCATTTTGAGGATTGAAGATTTGGGGGATTTTTTTTTTTTTTAAATTTTTAAAGAGCAGATATTTTTACACCTATTCAGAGTTCTGTGACCCATCAGTTATTACTATATCTGAAAGAAATGGGGACTAATTTTAAGAATGCTGAAATAGATTAAAGATAGAGCTGTTAATATAACCACACTTTGCTTAGTGGGGAAGAGCAAACCCGTGAGGCTGACAGTGGACCAAAAGTCTCTGTCATTCAGTCGCTAGTGTTTGACAGTTGGACCTGGAATACACACTCACCCAAACAGGGAAATGGCCGCCATTTTTTTTTTTTTTTTGAGAGCTGGAGTAGGTTTAGTTCTTCCGTTTACTACCTCTTTTTGTAAACATGTCATAGAATGAGCTTCAAAACGACAAGTTGACACAACGAGGTAGACGTGAAGGAAGAAAGAGACAGTGAAAAATGATTTAAGAATTTTAGGTATCCCTCAGAAAAGCAAGACAGAAGAAGAGAATAAAAGCACAGTAAAGTGAAGAAAATTTTCTTCATATACCCTCTTACATCAAAAGAGTATTGAGATAAATGTAATATACCACATTCTTCGCAAATGCATCGAAAGGACAATTATGTTGTTTATTAAGGAATAACTATAATCATAAGCTTAAGAAATACATTCTATGATTTACGAATACACTAAAAAAAACAAATTAGGTTAAACTTGCACATTTTTTGCATCATTGAATGATGAAAGACTGGAAGCATATGCATAAATTTACAAGGAGCAAATTTTTGATACAGTTTATTTCTAAATAAGCTCACTTTTCTATTGTGATTTTCAAGTATGTAAGAGCTGAGAAAATGTAAAACTCATGTACTCGCTTTGAAATAATATATAAATAAGATATTCCAGTTAAGCAAGAGATAAGTTAAAATTAGAAATTCAATACAAAATTCACAATAAAACAAGATTGAATTCATATAAATATAATTAATTCTTGATAGATATGTTAAATTTGATTATAAGTTTGAATTCTAAAATCAAATTATGCTTTTAAAAACTTATGAAACATATAGTAATTGAGTAACACAAAATGGACCTAAAGACATATTTCGAAGAAAAAAATAATAGAAGAGCATAGTCATTGGTGGGGGAAAGGGTGTATCTAATTTCTTTTTTATTAAAGAACATGTTTTGAAACCAAAAGCTATAACCTTTCAAGCATTTAAGGAAAATTTCCTAAATATCTAATGAATCAAGAGGATATTAAACCTACATCTGCAGGCGTAAAATAAGACAGAGCCGGGCTAAAATCATCAACAATACATTAGAATCGATGTTACAAAGAGAATTGGTACCAATAAGTGTGATGAGAGCTTAAAATGCATGCTTGCTTTAATATTCACAACAACCAATATGACAGCTACTATTATGTCCCCAATTGAGGGACTGGGACAGAGAATAGTGACTTTCCACTGTTTTACCCCTTTCTCCCACTGAAGGTCTTTGAGTCGGTTGATGTAGCTGAGTGAGGACCCCTCGTCCAGCCTGGAACTGACTTATCCGTGTCCCTTTGAGTAGCTGATAGATTTACTAGGTGCAGATGGAGAATTTCTCAATACGTTATTCACATTCTGGGTATGCATGTTAACTATGAGTTAGATTACTCACCCCAAACAAATTTTAAAATCTTTTCTATGAGTGGAAAAAAAAAATCGAAATAAAAATAACTCAAATTAATGTGGAGGGTTTTTTTTTTTTTTTTTTTTCATTATCCTTTCTTAAAAGTGTTCTTTGGGCACTAGAAAAATGAAGGTTTCAGCCCCAAATAAGAAAATGCTTATATTTTTGGAGCCCTTTGATGATGCAATTATCTCATTAGTTGAAATGTGGGTTTTTCAGATTCTAATGATATAGAAATACCCGAATGGAATTCGAGCTAGATTAAGTATGTCTTTCCATTTTTCAAAAGTTAAGAAAAAGTTACAGAGGCAATGGTGTTCGGTCTCCCTCCCCTTTAAGGAAGGATAAGGGGGGCATAGAAAAGGACATAACGTGACAGTGACATTGACAATTAATTTTGAAGTAGCAAAAGATATCCCAGGAAGCATCTCGCTATATAATACAGGTTTTAGGCAATTTCAGAGAATGCACTGTGTTAGACGAGAGACCGTTACACAGGAGATATTAAAATTATTTCTACATTTGCTAAGGTGTGGGTGGTATCATAGGTCATGCTGCCTTATTTGTAGGCATGCTTGTGACAGGCATGTCATCAGGAATATCATCAGTTTAATTATAATGAGGAGATTGGTCTTATCAAAACGAGTAATCCATCAGCTTTCATAAAAATAAGATAGTTTAACTTGATAAGACTATTCCGGCCTTACAACAAAATCTTATCTTTCCCCAGTTTTTCTCTTTGTGCATATAAACTCGCATTTAGCCATAATGTATTAACTACATTTTTGTCTTATTCTCTAATTTTTGCCATCAACTGCTCAAGCATTATAAAATTAAACAACTTGAAATTTGCACTTGAGGTGTTAGTTAGCAAAGCTTTACTCTCAAATACCATATTATACTTTAGCTATTTATCCATAATCAAATTTATAGTAATTAGATAAAATGAGTAAGGATTTTAAATCCATCTTTTAAGTAATCTAATTTATATTTATAACTTCATAATTCTATTATATGCCAACGATTATTAGAATTTTACATATTGAGAGTGAACAATGGATTAATGATAGACTTTTATCTTTTCCTTGGTTATTCAATCTCACTAATTATACATTTAATAATGATCAATTATAAGTTAATGTACGTAATTGTTTTATTAAATTTAAATCCTAGTTAAATGCTTATTTAATAATCTTAGTGCGCTCTATAATATCTGTCAGTAAATTAAGACTTGTATTTACCCACATAAAATTGTAAGAGTTTTAAATTCTTTCTTCTGCTCTTTGCTATCCTGTCTTGAATTTAGAATGAAATGATTTATTCTAATGAAACAAAATAATGGAGAAGCGAATTTTATGTTTCAAATGACTGAGTCTATTTTGTTGGTTGGTTGGTTCACAAGCACTGGTGTGTCTAAGAGAGAAGATTCATACTTTTTTTCACAGGAACTGTTATAGTAATAACTTGAAGAACAGCTAACAAATTTAGGCACAGCCTATTCTAAGTTCTGTACATCGCCATCTCATTTAATCCTCAAACAACTGTGAAAGATGGGTACTGTTATTATTCCCTTTAAGAGAAGAGAAAAGTGAGGTATGGAGCAGTTAATTGACTTTGTTTAAGGTCAGACGGGTAGTGAGTGAGGAAAGCAGGCATCTGAACTCTAGAGCTTACATTTTTAATATCGATTTTTCTTCCCTGTGACATTTACTGTCTTCCACTTACACCGATGAGGAGTTTATGACAGCGAGATGCAAATGTAGCTATAGAAGTTATTTATAATGTCCATACAGTATTTTTCGATTAAAACACCATCACTGTATTTCTTGTTAATAACAAATATTTTTAATTAAGTCATACTAAAGTGAGATTAATTAAACCATGTATGATTCTTGAATTCTGTTTATGGGATTCACTTTAAGTTCATGGCAGCTGTGCTTTCTTTCATTTCAAATAAAATTGGAAGACCAAAGCAAATATATTCTAAGTGATGGAAGCAGCTACTTGGGAAAGGAATGAATGAAGGCAAAGATAAACCCAAGAAAGTAGGTCAATAAAAGCGGAGAAGAGTTTTAAATGAAATTGGATATGTGTGTGCATACCCACCATTTGGAAGAAAAATAGAGACTGCTCCTTTAAGCTTTGGAAGTAACCAAGGGACACACCATTTTTATAGTTATTGAGTAAAATACATTAAAGCAGCCCTTTTAAGAAACTAGTTTTGCGAGACTATGGAGAAAGAAGCCAAGATCGTCGAGGGCTTATTATTGCCATTTATCGTGTATGAGTTTTCATCTCATTTTCCTAACAACCCAGTGAAGAAGTATCGTACCGCCTTAAAGATGAAGGATCTGAGATTCAGAAAGATTCAGATAAGTGTGGAAGTAGCATGGCTTTATTAGAAACCATATCATATCTAAGGCCAAAATCGATCTTCTTCTACTTTCTCTTTTAAGAATCTCATAGCTTCAAAATAATTCAAATATTAGAATGTTCACAAAGGGTCACATTCATGTGTTTGATTGACTTTGTACTAAATATGAAATATTCGTATGGTGAATAACACATCCAAGTGAGCATACTTTTAGTATAGAGCATCTGTTCATTCAAAAGTAGTTAATTTGCTAATGCAGAACAAGACGTAATCTCAAATTTGAACACTGCTGATTACTAAAACCGATTTTCATGTGTGAGCTACAGTGTTGGTCCCCCAAACTGGTCTCATTTTAAATCTTTTTTTTTTGCAAATAATGTCCTAATTTTTAATTACCTATCCAATGTTTTGTAATAGGGCATGTGAAACCCAGCCATTCTTAACAGTTTTCTGAAGCATTAATATTTATGAATTGGCATCAGAGTCAAGCCGACTGATTACAGTTTAGCCCACAAAATAAGCTTTTGCCCTCCAACATTATGCCTTTTAAAGTTTTTACATGGTATTAATTATATTTTTTAAGGCACCAAAAATCATAAGCAGAAACTGAGTCATTTCGTAAAAGTGGTCCCATTTGACGAATTGTTTACATTCACGACAAGAAAGGGCATTTCCACACTCGACCAGCCTGGCTTTATGATATCAGCTCCCTTCAGAGCAGTGCCTTCTAGAAAGTCTCCAGACTTGACAGATGAATTGAGTTCACTGCCTGGTGACCTGGCCCCCAATGAGATACATTGACTCATTTGGTTTCCTCTCTTAATATTTTTTCCAGGTGGCAAACGGGAGCGATGGTATCTGGAAGGTGATTTGGTGAAAATGGTGGTAATTTAGCAGTAATCTTTGTGGCTACTCTACCCCAGTGGGAGTCATTCTATTCCCCAGTAAGAGCTTTGATCAGACATCTAAGCTGGGACGCTTATGTGCTCACCATGGAGCTAAGTTGAAAAAAATGGGTAAAACGTAGAGCTTATTCCAACCTAACGGGCAACGCTCTGCACAAGATGTGATGTAGGTATACATAGCAACTCAAAACTGTGGTGAGGGTTTAGATGAAATCACACCTACTGCTGCCTACAGTATTCTTTCTCTTTGCTGTTTTTTTTTTTCTATTTGGGCAAGAGCTTAGAAACAGACATGAGTACAGAATGATGAGTGAGACAAGTGAGAAACGAAAATGGAGAAAATGAAACGAAGCTGTCTTTCTTGCTTTTTCTCTTTGTTCTTAGCCAAAAAAAAAAACCAGTAATATCTTGACATCCGTACGATGGGATATTCATATTTTCCTTTGTGATTCTAACTACTTTAAAAAATTATTTTGCAGAGTCAAATTTTCGCAACCTGCCTTGAGCACGTCGAGAAAAAATGTAAAACTTACTAACCGTAAAATCACTATAAATAGAATTTATTTGATTGCATGAAAACTACAAAATGTACCTAAACACGCATTTCTTAATGTCATTGTTTATTAGACAGACTTTAACGAGCATATACTGAATACTGTCTGGGTTTCCCTAATCAGATTGAAAACTTATTGCACCTATGTAATTTTATTAACCAATATCCCCTCAATACATTTAATTTAAAACTGAGATAAATAAAAATAAAATAAAGACCAAAAAATGAAATTTATTGTCACAAAAAGATAAAACATGCAGAGGTAGATTACCATGGAGCTAAAGAAATAAGTTTCAGAGCGAATTGTTTGAGTGATCATTTCTTTTTGTAAAATCTGCCAAAAAAAAAAAAAATTAAATTGCAATTAGCTCTCACTTTCTAGTACATTCTCACTTTCTAGTACATTCCCCATAGCTGAAACACTCAGGTGAATTTGGGCATTTTAGGGATCTGGTCCAATGGGGTATATACTTCTCTTGTCTGTGCAGAGGTCTCTGGTTATAGAAATGGCTTCTAAGGATACTTCTGTATCTCATTTTGTCAACTCACTCAGTTTTGTGACACAAAGCCCAGTCCAGAAGACCTACGTTGGTATGAGCATGTCTTATGGCACCTAAAATATGTGGCTTGAGCAAGGGCACAAGATTCGAAGTATAAAAAGCCAGAAATTAGTCTACGAGAAATTCTCTCAATCAGTAATGATTTAAAACTGTAAACAAAGGGATTTTTTTAAATCAATGCATAGTCAGAACAAGATTTCTATTCTGTCACTTCTATAATTGAGAATACAGTGTATGTAACTGTAAATGCGGTAAAGATTTTTTTCTTTTTCTTTTTTGAATGAGATACTCACAAAATATAATCCCTGTATTTGTAGGAGACCTGTGATAATAACACATAACGTGAAATACACTTGGTAGAGTTTTTCCATTTTGATAACAATCTTAAATGTCGCATGACCAAAGTGGAGAAAAAGCATATTATGCAGGTGTGTCAGAAGATCAGTAATTAACACATTCTGTTATTGGCTTTATTTTGTAATGTCTGTGGTATTTCTCAGCTTTCTAAAGTCCATAATTTGATATGGTTTCTTTTTTCATGGGAAACAAATATTTACTTTTACATCCATTGTTGCATTCATAATTTTAGATTCTTTTTTCTTAAAGAGAGTGTACCAATTCTTATAGGGCTAATGCTTCATAAAACCTGGCTAAACCCTAGAAGCGTGAATTATATCATATTATATCATTCTTCATCCTGTATCACTGAGATATTCCCGAAAAATATTCCCCAAGTCACCACTTCTAGAAGGCATAGGCTCTTAAAGGACTCGTTTTCTTTTAATATTACAAATTCTATTATTAGAGTCTTTAATAAACAATAGAGCTCACATCTTACTGGTCCCCAGGTATTTTGTAAGGTTTTTTTTTTTTTTTTTGGTCAAAATCCTTTTTATCCATAAAAATTTTTATCCATAAAAATTAAGTCATGGCTCAACACACAGCCAAGATAACAGACGCCAAGACTAAAAAAATTATTGACGTGTTTCAAATAATATGTCAGTACTCTAACTTGGTTCTGTTTCAAAATTATCTTGGTTATTCTTGATGCTTTTTATTTCTGTATGAATTTTAGGAACAACTTTTCAGTTTATGCAAAACTTATAGGTAGTATAATAGCGACCTCATTGAATGAGTTTGGAAGTGCTTCATTATCTATTGTTTTAAAGCGTTAGTAAGGGTTTGTATTAATTCTTCCTTAAACATTTGGTAGAATTCGCCAGTGAAGCCATTTGTGACGGGGCTTTCCTTCATGGGGAGTTTTCGATTAATAATTCAATACAATTATTTTTTAAAGTTCTATTTATATTTTCTGTTCCTTTTTTTGGCAATTTGGGTGGTTATCTTCCTAGGAACTTGTTCATTTCACTTAGCTATCTAATTTGTTGGTACAAGTTGTCCACAGTATTCTCTTACAATTTTTTTATTTTTGTAAGATTGATAGTGATGTCTGCCTTGTAGTTCCTATTTATTTATTTAAGTTAACTTTATTTTTTCTTGGTAAGTCTAGCTAAAGATTGATCAATTTTGCTGATCTTTTCAAAAAACTAAACTTTTTCTATTCTGTCTTGTTACTTTCTATTTTAATCTATATTATCTCCTTCCTTCTACTTGCTTTGTACTTAGTTTGCTCTCATTTTCCAATTTCTTATGGTGGAATGTTAAGTTAATGATGAGATTTTTCTTTTTAAATACGGGTATTTACAGGCAATAATTGACCGTTAAACACTGCTTTAGTGGAGTCTTGTAAATTTTTGTATGTTGTGCTTTCTGTTCATTCATCTCAAAATGTTCTCTAATTTCCCTTGAGATTTCTTCTTTGACCCATCTGTTATTCAAAAGAATGTTGTTTAACTTCCACATCTTTAAGAATTTCTCCAATTTCCTTGTCATTGATTCCCAATTTTGTTCCATTGTAATCAGAAAACAAACTATATGATTCCAGTTTTTTAAATTTATGATACTTTGTGGTGTAACATATGATCTATCCTGGAGAATATTCCACGTCTACCTGCGAATAGTCTGTTTTCGATATGGAGAATGTGCTAGAGAGATGTCTGCTGGTTCTGTTGGATTTGTAATATTTCCCAAGTCTTCTGTTTTTTGTTTATCTGCTGCATAATTGTTCTAGACAATATTAAAAGTGGGGTATTTTAGTGTCCAACTATTAATGTTTAGTCATCTATCTATCCCTTCAACTTAGTCAGTTTTCTTTATGTATTTCGGTTCTGTTTTGTTAGGTAGATATATGTTTATAATTGTTCCATCTTTCTGGTGGATGACACTTTTATCTCTATAAAATATTTTTTTTCCCTATAACAATTTTTCTGTTAATGTCTATTTTGTCAGTTAGTTTAGGCACTCCACACTACAGCTTTTTCTTAGGACACAGAAAGCAATAGACATAAAAGAAAATAATCACAATTTAGATTTCACCACAGTTAAAAAATTCTGCTCATCAAAAGACACCATTAAGAAAATGAATCAGAAGTAAAGATGTGAAGAAAAGATTTGAAAACAAATATCTGACAAGAAAACAATCCTGGGGATGTATGTTATTATTATAAGTCAGTAATAAGAAGGCAAATATCTAAATAAAAACAGGTGAAAAATATTAACGGATACCTCACAAAAGAAAATATGTGAATTAGGGAGTAAGAAAATGAACATGTGCTCAGCGTCATTTCAAATTAAATTTCAAATTAAAACTGTAAAATGTCCACACTCGCCATATTGCCAAAGCCACATTCAAGGTCATGCTTTCTCCGAGATGGGCCTGACCAGCACTGCAATGGCCTCTCAGCAGAGCTGTGAGTTGTGGGGAGGAGGGCAGAGGACGTGGCTTCTGTCATGTAGAGGAGAGGGTAGTAGACATTGCTTTGCATTAAGATTTTCTTTGACTTCCTAAAAAGTTCCAGCTTTTCCTCAAAACCTTTCCAGGATGGCTTCCTGGTTACTTTTTTAAAAGTCTAATTCAGATAATGTCACAGAGCATTAACGTTTTCAAACAGAGCACTCAAATTCTGACATCAAAGTCAGATTCCAGGATGAATTATCCAAGATCATTTTACATCCACCTGAATGAAGGACGGAGCTAGGGACACATGTCATAAATGACGTGGCTTTAAACTGTGAGTCCATTTAGAAAGGGAACAGCGATGACTTTTTACCATGTTACTTAAAGTACAATAAGTATAAATAAATTTCAGAATGACAATGTGCGGCTGTCATATCCCATTAGATGAAATGCGGGTTTTTCAGATTCGAATGATATGTAAACCCCCAAATATAAGTAGAGCTAGATTAAGTACGTCCATCCATGTTTCAAAAGTTAAGGACAAGTTAAGGACGCAATGGTATTGGGTATTCTGACCCTTTAAGGAAGAATAATGGAGGCATAGAAAAGGACATAACATGACAGTGACATGGAGGATTAATTTTGAGGTGGCAAAGTAAAGTGACCGAGTAATATATCCCAGGAAGCACCTTGCTATATAATACAGTTCTCAGGCAATCTCAGAGAACACACTGTATTACACAAGGGACCACTGCAAAGTGTTTATGACTGCAAGTCATCAGCCCCATTTGCAATCCATCTAGGCAATGTGTCCACCTGAGCACCACGAATCCTGCTTGGGTTTTCAGTGTTCTTTCTCATTTCCAGATAAATTGTTTACAATAACAAAAACAAAACAAGCCAACAGAAAATACCAATTATCGTTCTATTATTTAGTGAATCGTTCCTAGTTCTGAAATGAATGTGTGTGTTTCTTTACAAATACATGGAACTCAACTGCTACATCAACGATTGTGTAGGAAGGACTGAGTATGCACTTGACCCACGGTGGGCAGACCGTAGACTCTATGAGCCATCCCCTTGGAAATGCATCTTCCCTTGAGGGCTAATTCCTACGTCCATCCTGTGGAGTTAATCATTTGCCACGGGCCAAAAACAAATGCAGCCATTTTCACACTGACACATAGTGTGTATGGCTCTATAGATTTTTCAGAGGAAATATTTTCCAGTTCTATCAAACTGAAGGCTTAGGAAATAATAATCACAGATTCTTCTCTTTAGAGCCATCTGTCCTCTCGCTCTTGATTTTCGTCAATTCTCTGTAATTTTCACCCACTCTGTCTCGGGATCATGAGTTATCATTGGTTGCCACTGGAACACTCCGAGGCCATTCGTCTTATTGAAACATGGGTTGGCCTCATGGCTGTGAATAATCATTCACTCTCTAATATATCATATATTCTCTAAAATCCCTCCTCTCTTAAAGACGACCTAGCACTGTCCTGCAGCTGATGAGGGCAGAAATTAATTATTTTCTCTTGGTTTGAAAGATGCTATAACTGTTTTAACATGTTCATTTTTTAAATCTGCTCCAGACTTAAGACATTTACTGAAAAATAGTTAAACTATGCCCTGTGTAGGAATAAGGATCACTTTGAGACAGGTAGGAACCGAGCACAGATCCGGAGGTGGCATGGAACTAGACAAATCTCCTGAACTGGGCGTGCATACCTTTTTCCACTTTTTGCTTAGATCTCGTTGCACTGAGAACGAGTTGATACGAGTTGATTCTCTAAAGGTACAATGCATTTTCTGTTCTGCTACCAACGTTGGATTTAAACAATAATATACCAGAGGTTTTAGTATTTTTCACTATACTAGAATTTTTAGTATGCATTTAAAACGGCATTCATTTATTTCAATTCATTTATTTCAATATATGGCAACATTTCAAATTTCGGTAGTAATAATACTAATTAATAATGGGAGACGCTGGCCCAGTTGGAGGCCCATTTGTAGGGTTTTTGATAGCACAGCCTGCATTTATAACATATAGGGTTTTCTCCTGTTTTATTGACTCTTCTTGGAATACAGCATTTTAAAAGGGAAAGCACTTGTAAAATTATGTTTAAAAGCCTTTTAGACATCGATATAATTTCTTTAAGGCAACAGTTTGGTGAGTTAAATGCAAACACATCAGAAACATATGGCTTGCATATTCCTAAAAGTACACATGGACTCAAGAATTAAGAGAGCTAGCGTTTGGCCAATCCAGTCTTGGTTTTTGCCAAACACAAAATTTCTGAAAAGCAGTTTGATATCTTTTCAGCAACATGAATCACGAGGCAACAATGGCAGTGGCGTTTGGATAACAGAACAAACTACCAAATCGATGGTAGGCAAATTTCATTCCAACACCTAGTCCTAATGGGCATCGTATTTATCAGAATCAACTGCTGATGTCACGTAGATAAATCTGGACGCAAATAAAATAGGATGATAGGGTCATAGTAATCACTGTTACCTGCATTGGGTGGAAGCAGCTAAGAGTTCCTGTGACTTTCAGATCTTCACAGGTAGCCCTGGCCTTCACACTGAGGACTTAAGAGGGACAGGAAGCCAGCAGACAGGTGCACTGGCCCTTCTCTGATAGAGTAACCAGGAAGATAGACACAGGTGCTTCCATAGAGAGTATCGTATTTAATGTTGCAAGGATTGAGTCTCTTTTTGATTAAAAAAAAAAGATTAAATTATAGTTGACATACAACATTATATTAGTTTCGGGTGTACAACCTATAATATACCTTACGAAGTGATCACCCCGATAAGTCTAGTACCCATCCGACACCTTACGTAGTTATCACATTATTATTGACTGTATTCCCTATGCTGTATTTTGCATCCTCGGGACTGTTTTTATAACTGGCAATTTATACTTCTTTAAATATCGATCTATAACTTTTATTGTCACCATAAGGTACGTAAAACCAGATTTGTTGTATGATATTGGAACTAAGTCAAGACCTGGAAGCTCAGCTTTTTAGCTGTGTTCCCTTGTGCAAGTGACTTAACTTCTATGAGCTTCAGTTGCTTTTCTACCCAATTAATAATAGAATAATACACGTAGAATACTGTTCTGCCAGGTTTAGCAATGACATACGGGGTCTGCTTAGCACAGTGCTAACTCGGTCAGTTATTTCTCATGTCGATAGATGAGTTCAGTTCCTAGATGTTTAAAATGAGGAAACGCATTGTAAATTGTTGAATTTGATGAATTAGTTAAACTATCAATAATTGATAATTAACTTTCCATTTAATAATTAGTGATTATCAACAAACTATTAGTAATGATTATCTATATTGTGTAGGTTAAAATATAAAGCTATTTAGACTACTTGAATTCTTAAAATTGCATAGCAAAATTATTTCAGTGATTATCTATTAAGTTTTCTGAGATTGTCACTGGGTAGGGTACAGTTTTTCAGCCCTGTCGATGAAAATGGCTGAATATGCCACATCGAGTATTTATCATCAGGGCTAAAAAAAGGAGGTGAGTTTATAATGTTTGCAAACATATCATTATAGATTTCCCCTGGATCCCTCCTGTTGTTTTTATATTTAAATGAAGTTATATAATATGTATCTTCAACTTGCCTGGTGATTTCAATTCAAACAAACCCTTAGTCTCTGCAAATAAAATAGAGACACAATATTCTCTCTCTCTCTCTCTCTCTCTCTCTCACACACACACACACACACACACACACACACACACACACACACACACCTTCAATTCCTCTCTCTAGAGTCTTCGTTTACATACCAAACAGTTGCTACAGTGATTTCAAACATACGTGAAATGAGCTGAAGAAAATACTTACTCCTCTAACCAACCTTCACATGACTCCTGTATTACTGCAACCTTTGTTCCTGAAAAATAACTAAAAAAATTATCTGCAGAGAATTTTTAACACTCGGGGTTTCACGTGGGAATTCTACTGGGGTTGTAGTTTACTGATTGGAACTCTCTGTTCCCATCTGAAATCTCTGATCTATGACAAAATTCTGATCCCTGGTCCCTAATGTAGAGTTTTTAAACGAGAAGAAAATAAGAGAGTGAAAATGACGTTTTAGAATTTTTTTTTTGCTTTCGCTCCATCAGGAACCAGTTGATTCAGATGCGACCGAACTGAATACACAAATGAATGGCGACGAACGTGGCTCATAGCAGTGCGTTTTAAAAAATGTGTCGCAGTGTGTTGAAAACCTTTTAGTGCAAGGTAGGGGGTCTCAGTCTTTTTCAAACCGTGACCCCGCATTCAGGCACACACAAGGCGCCTTCTTCAGATGTGCTGAACAATCTTTTGTTCTCCCTGCTTCTCCAAAGACCTGCTCACAGAATCCTACCGTGAGATACAGGAGATGGCATGAGAATTAGCACAAAGGTTATGGGGTGCTCCTGTCCCACGGAGAGGTTCTTGCTGCAAGTGACAGAACAGAGCCACTGCAATAGAAGGCAGGTCAGCGCCTGGGACTGGGTTTCAGCCCCATGACACCCCTTCACCCTGAGAAGCTGCAGCCGAAGGACTAACTCTTAAGAGTGGGACTCTCCATGTCGGTGGAATCAGTTTCCTGGCTCTGGCCCCTTGTGTTAGTCCCACAGTGTGTGTTTAATTACTGCTCAGGAAACATTTTGTAGCTGGCAATAGAAGGGGCGTGTGGTTTCCTCCCTCCATTCATTCACTCATTCATTCATTCATTCATTCATTCTGTTTGCTAAATGTCTGATACCTGCGATGGCTCAGGATTTCAACATGATGCATTTGGGTGATCGAGGCTCAGGCTGTGGGAATGTTAGGTCAACTCCAAATGCTTCCTCTAGAGACTTGACTATATATAAGATCACCCCGGGTGGCATCTCCACAGTGCTTATTTGTAGCCTGATCATTTTCTTGCCCTGATATTAGCAATATTTATGGAGTTGTGAAAAGCAAAGTCTTCATGGAAACCAGAGCTGGTCAAGCAGAAAGCCAGTCTCCTATTCATCCTGTTGATATTTTCAAAGCAAGCGTTTACTTGGTGGCTACAACACAAAATTTCTTTTTTCATATAGTTTTTTTATTATATTCAGGATTTTTTTCTGTTTTTCTTTCATAACAAAAATATATCTTTCATCTCCTCTAAGAGTTGAGACTAATCAGGCAAGAAAGATGAAGGCAAGAGAGACTTCACCAAAAATGGTGCATAAATTATACATCGATTTATTCGTAATACTAGTAAGGATTTCCTACCATTTATCTAAAAAAGAATTCTTAAAAAATAAAACAACAGAAATAGATCCATTAGCAATTAAACAGTTTCCTTAAAGCTGACGTTGAAAAGTCACCCCTTCTTGTCACTTTCTTGGTCATAACAAAATGAGTCTTACTCGGGAGCCCTCGTGGTTTTATAATTTTCACTGAATTCCGAAATCTTAGATACATATTATTTCTTCCTTCCTGGTAATAAGTATGTTGAGATTGGAAATATTAAATCTGTTTATCACAACACAGACACTCTAACCAAAGTTATTTCTTCAAAGCATAAAACTTGGGGAGAGGCAAAATACCCAGGACTTGCTTTGTACGTGAAGATTTGTGCTTTTATCAGTTGAAGTGAAGTAATCAGTGGACCACATGGAGATATATTTACCTAGATAAGGCAAAGCAATGCACCATTGAAGAGACAAGGTTATTAAGAGATTACCGTTGTGCAGTCAATATTCCGAATCCAGATATAGATAAAGAATTGCTAAAGAACGTTTTTATATTTTGCCGTTGGCTTTTTATTTTTACGTTGTGACTGCATTAATATCTTAAAAAATAAAAACAATCTATTTTGGTTGTCTTCTTGCCTTATCGTAACAAATAGTAAATAATAAGAATGAACGTGGTAAGCTGTGAAGAACAGGGAATCTCCATGCACTGTTGGTGGGATCGTACATTAGGGTAGCCACAGTGGAAAACAGTATGGAGAGTCTTCAAAAAAATTAAAAATAGAGCTGCCATATGGTTTGGCAATTCCACTTCAGAGTATTTATCTGAAGAAAACAAAAACACTAATTCGAAAAGATATATGCACCCCCATGTTCATTGCCGCATTATTAGTAATAGCCAAGATATGGAAACTAGATGTCCATCTATAGATGAGTGACTGACGAAAAAGCGGTACGTGTATCGATGGAATATTATTCAGCAATGAAAAAGGATGAAATGTGGCCATTTGCAACAACATGGTCAAACCGAGAGTGTGTTATGCTGAGTTAGATAAGTCAGACAGACAAAGACAAATGCCATATGATTTCACTTATATGTGGAATCTAAAAAGAAAACCAAAACAAAACAAAATAAATAAATAAACGAGACAGAAACAGACCCATAGATACAGTAAATAAGCTGATGGTTGCCGAAGGGGAGAAAGGATGAATGAAAAATAAATAAATAAAGGATATGCCCGTGACATACATACTTCTCATATTGTTAATTGAACAATACGAGCACAAGAATTGTGCTTTTGGGATAATGACAGATTACTTATCGTTAGCATTTTCCATAGTGAACACTGACTTTTTTCAGCCAGTTTGGAAACCTATTGGTGAATCGAGTCAAGGTCTCGATAAGTAACATTATTGTTTATGATTTAGCATTTTAAACTTTCAAACACAGACCAAATTGGTGGCTTTTGAATGGACTTAAATATATGTGGCTATTATTGAGTTTCAGTAGATTCAGAAGGTCACAGTTTCTCTTCTATTCTCGTCAGGATTTGAAAATCAGTGTTAATATGACGCATGGATCTCATACATCATTTAGGCTTTTAGAAGTATTTATGATTATTTTCAAATTCTGTTTAGTTTTAGTCAATATAGACTTAGGCAATTATAAGTGAGAGCCTCTATCAATATATATCATCAATATATTGACACACTCTTCATAAAAATTTTATTTAAAATAATGTTTGGTAGTAAAAATTCCAAGAAAAGCCAAGTACATTAGGATCTGTCATGCTCCTTCTTTGAGGAGCAGATGTTTATTATTACTTAAACCTTTTTCTTTTTTCCTTCTTTCTCGTAATTCAGTAATTGAATATGTGCCTGCAAAATTAGCTCTTCATGTTAGAGGTAGAGAATTTCTATGACACATTGGAAAAACAATGAGTTCATCGTTCCCTCTTCTTTAGGACTCCTGTGGAATTAAAACTCCAAGAGCAAACCTCACGTGAGTGATCCTTCCTTCTCTATTTATGTGTGTATCAAACCACAAGTCCCATTTTGGGATTTGAGGAACTCCGGACCAACACTAAAGATTCTCTAAGCTGCTTACTCTAGGGAGAGCTGAAATGTCAAAATCTTATGTCATCTCAATTGTCATGGGACATCTTTCTATAGACCACGTAACCTAGGAAGACTGCTGCCATGAAAACCCACAAACGCTCCTTCTCAATGACTAGTATCTCTCCAATTAAAACCATCTTTACTAAGCCTGATCATTTTGAGACAGAGATATCGATTAAGTCACGTATAGTCAGTGCATAGAAACATCTCTTAAAGAGAGTTATAATACCCTCTGAACTCTGATCTTTAACCTTGTAATATACTCTCTCAATTTTTGGTTAAGTGGTCCCTATCATCAGAGATAGCAAGACATTCTGGTTCTTTATCATTGATGTGGGAACGCACGGAAGACATGCTCGAAGCCTCTTTTTAATGGTGATGGACGTGGGAGTGGTGAGCAAAAAGATCATTTCTATAGAATGCTTTCTGCTTGTTTGACAGGGTCCTTATAAATCAGCTGTACACTATGGTGGGGTGGGGGGGGGCGGTACTTGTCCATCAAGTCACTGAGGACGATTACTATTAAGAAACCACAGATTGAATTTTCAGACTAACAGTTATTTCAGCATAATCGTATATGACAATGAATATATTATTTACAGTATTCCCCCAAATTATGTCCAGTTGCCAGGTGTAACTCACAGATTACAGTTCAGAAACCGGATGCCATGCCATTAAATTAACGCCGAATTCATGCCCTGGATAACTAAGTTAGTAGTACATCACCCCACTATACCCTAGCCTCATTTTACCTATTTCAGATTTGATCACCATTTGATATATAAGGCACTGCTGACACAGGTGGCTACGATGCCAGTTTACCAAAGAGATTAAAAAATTTGTTTAGAGAGTGTACACACTTCTTCAAAGAGAAATGCACACCAGAGAGAATCCTAACAGCTTTTAATTTCCATGCTTTTCAGTTTTATTGTTGTAAATGCAACTGTTTATAGGACTAATGACATGGGCTGGCTCTGTTCAGTCAATTACACCAGTAGGCACTTGGATCAGATTATTTACCCATGTTCCATTTACACTGTGTGCATGTCTGATATTTGACTAAATTGAATTGCACCGGAGTGCTTTGGTGCTTCCCATACTCTGCATCTCTGAGCACTTTATAGAACAATGAAATAAATGATAATATGCTCGATGCGGGGTAGTGACCGCATACAAGCACCCGTGGCCAGATCTACCCAGTGAATAATAATAAACTGACAGCTCTGTTTGTTACATGAGATGCCTCAACGATTGTAGTATTCTATGAGAAGAGCCTTATCAGATGCGTGGGGGAGGGGGGGTGCGTGTGTGCTTTAATTTTGAGTTTATTATTGCTTTGTTTATATTTATAGAGTAGAGAGGAAGCGGGGTCAGTGAACAGAGAAAAAAGAGCGATTTATGATGTCAAACGCTCATTTATTTAAGTGACAATAAAAAAGGAGCATCTGGACTATGCTAACTTGCACGCAGATGCTAAGCAGGCTTTCCTATATTCCAGAGCGCTTCTCTGCTGACCCACAACTAAGCATGCAATCCTGGTAATGAGCCACCCAGTGTGCAGAAATCTTGATGGTCCCGGTTTATGCCCGTTGTGGGAGGATGCACAAGGCGGGGAGGGGTTCGCTAGGAGCCTGCCTGTGGCTTACTCACTCATTTCCTTCACGACATCGATATCATGATAACTGTCACCATCTATCGAGTTCTGAACTGTGGACCAGACGTATTATCTAAATCAGGTCTTTAATCCCCATAATGAACCCTAAGAAAGCAGTGATATACACCATAATACGTAAGGAACTGGAGCTTTTGGGTGTTCATTTATTCACCCAACAGCACCTAATGTTAGAATTCGAAGCCAGATCTGTCTAAATCATTTATATTCTTTTAACACCGCGTCACGGCTTTTCCAAGTTTATCACTGTTTAAAACTTGGCTGGTTTTTAGAGCCAGATTCCTTCTAAACCTTGTGACATCATTTTTGAACGAATATACATTATTTTCATCATTTTATTTTTTTAAAGATTATAGCACCTCTGCTCTACAGCATAGCATCAAAAAATAACCAGTTAAACCATGGTAAAATATGTAATAACTCTTCACCTATCTTGGAAAAAAATTAGATAACCTGGTATCAATGGGAAAGATCCTAATTGGGAACCGAATTTCAACAATCGATTTAGAATTGATACTATCGATGGGAAGAAATGACTTATTAAGTTTGCAGCATTTGATCAGTATCTCGGTCATCGGGGTGAATGGACAGATGGCGAGGATGCTAATTCTGTTTGTTCATCAGGTAATCTTGGGAGAGAATTCACCTATTTGTTTGGACCAGACCAAGAACAATACAATCATTTTAACAATAATAAGACAATATTATTGTCTTATTATTTTTACAATATTATTTTAACAATAATAAACAGAAGGAAATCAAAACAATTTTTTTTTTTTACTCTGTCTCCTAAGGAAACAAGTGTTACATGACCCTGCTCTTTGCCCATTTCTATACAAGGTGTTTCACCATCTCCCCTAAACCCATATTTTGGGACAATGGTGCTGGAGATTAATGGCCAAAAGAAGAAGCAGTTTGGACCAACCCGACAAGGCCCAGGAGAATCACGTGTAAGCTGACACTTAATTGGAGCTCTGTCTTCACCTTAAAAATAAGCTCAGTCTGGGAGACC